>NC_142880.1:27441590-27744621 GCF_051225735.1 Oryctolagus cuniculus | reverse complement strand
TTCTGTCCCGGTCGCTCCTCTTCCAGTCCAGCTCTCTGCTGTGGCCCGGGAGTGCAGTGGAGGATGGCCCAAGTGCTTGAGCCCTGCACCCGCATGGGAGACCAGGAGAAGCACCTGGCTCCTGGCTTCAGATCAGCGTGGTGGCCGTCTGCAGCACACTGGCCGCAGCGGCTATTGGGGGGTGAACCAACGGAAAAGGAAGATCTTTCTCTCTGTCTCTCTCTCTCTCACTGTCCACTCTGCCTGTCAAAAAATAAATAAATAAATAAAAATTAAAAAAGAATACATATGAAATTTTATTTTAATTAGAAATTGTCCTTATTTCACAGCCACTGGATACAAGAATAAATTGGTTAATAATGGAAATGCCGGCCAATTATGATTTCATAGGAACAATGCAAAGATTTTGTACAGACATTGGCTAAAATATTATTGATGAAAAAATCAGCCCCACCTACCCTAATGAAACAGACTTCAGTGGTTAGAAGCATGGCCCTCAGTTCTACTGGTCTGTGTTCAAATCTCATGTTTGCCGATTTTAAATTAGTATTGCTAAAATAAAATTTTTTCTCTGAGTAACATTTTTTAATTAAATAATTTAATTTACTGGAAAATTCAAAATCACTTCTGACATACAGTTTTCTTACGTCCAAAAGAGAAAAAATAATAATTTTTATCTCTTAGGATCATAAGGTTTAAAAAATGTAATGAACAGAAAGCTATCACAGTATCTGACACAAGAGATAGTCCAATGTATGTTATTAATATATTTAGTTACCTAAAAATATCTTAAGCTCAAGAGGTACCAATTTAATTATTAAATATTAATGTATTTGAAATAAAGCAGAATATGTGTTGTTAATTATACAGGTGCAAAAAAATCCATTTATTACCCATGCTTCTCAGATATATGAGAGATATATATTCAGGAAACTACATAATATTAAAAAGTTCTGCATAAGTTTCAAAACTATTTTTCAGCAAAATAAACATTTTTTAACTTTATGTATTTTTTCATGAATTTTTTGAAGTATATATTCATTGGTCCTAAAAACTAGGTTGTGTGATGTGAACATGATATAGTTTAATCAGACAATATGGATTTAACTTTCAGGGTTTTTTATGATTTATTTATATGAAACTTGAAGTGATAAAAAGAGAGAGAGAGAGAAGGAGAAAGAGATCATCCATCTGCTTGTTTACTCCCCAAATGCCTGCAAGAGCTGGAACTGGTTTGGTAGAAAGCCAGGAGCCAGGAATTCCATGGGTGACAGAAACCCAAATACTTGAGCCATCAGCTTGATCTCCCAGGGTGCATGTTGGCAGGAAGCTGGATCACAAGTGGAGCCAGGACTGGATCTCAGGCAGTCAGCTATCCCAAGTGGCAGCTTAACCCACTGCATACAATGCCTGCCCTGACATTTGGTTTTTCCAATTATCTGCCACATGATTTAAACAAAACTTCAACCTGGTATCATGAAATAGGGAATATAATGTTCACCTCCTAACATAGGAATAAAAGAAAATGATATTACTTCTGGAAAGTGACAAAGAGAGAGAGAGAGAGACAAAGAAATTTTTACTTTTTAAATTTTCTATAACCTTACGGGCCTAAAAATTTAACTTTTCATTAAAAATATTATGAAAAAGTATTAAACATATTTACAAAATATATTTTTTGAAATTAAATAAATAATTATTGGAATATGAATTTTTATTTGAAACTCCTCTCCTGATTTCGGTTGGACTTCTTTTTTAAATAGCAAATGTTTCCATAGAACAATTTTATTACTATTAGCATGAGATAGTGTTGTTATAGAAATGATTTTAGTCCTATTTTCTTTTATATTCATAGAATTAAGAATATTTGCACAAGCAATTAAGAGTAAAAAATAATATAAGAGAAACTTTCCTAAATTGTGAAGCAATAGAATCAACCCCTCCTTCCTTGTGACTAGGTTTGCAGGCTACTTTGTCTTGTGGTTGTTTTGTGGATCTGTTTTATTATTATTATTTTTTTTTGGCATCCTCAGGATGACTCATTCTTCTTTGTATCTTTCTTCTGCCTGAAGTTATAAGCACAATTTTATGCCCTTTTCTGCTCTTTAGTTTTTGTTACTATGAGTAAGCTGTGAAGGCACTGCTATTCTACTAAATTTAGAGGTAGTATTTTAATGTAATGTGAACTTTTTTTTCAGACTTCTGTCAGATATGTCATTATTTTGGCTTAATTATTTTGAAACTAGACAAAACCTAATTTAAATGAGAAGGAGCCTTTTTTCTTGGTAAGAGTCTTTGTACTATCAACAGAATTCAAGAAGTTTAACATTGTAAAGAAGATAGATTAGATTCTGTACAAATAGGAAATGAGCAAAACGATTTATCTGAATGCTAAATAAACATATGGATAAAATTCAAAAGAAAAATTATTTAATAGTTTTTATGATAATATAGTTTATTTGTATTGCATCAATGCAATGTCGTAAACTATAAGATACAATTTATTTTTATCTATCCAATAAACCCAAATATTTAGAGATCTTAATTCAAGAATTATCTTCTACTGATTTTAAAACTCAAAATTATTGTTTTAGAAATTGGAAAAAATAGAGGACTAGCAGCATGTTAAACTGCCATCTCCAACACTGACATCCCATGTGAGTGCCAGTTTGAGTCCCAGCTGCTCAATTTCCAATCAAGTTCTCTGCTCATGTTCCTGGGAAAGCAGAGGATGATGGCCCCAGAACTTGGGTCTGCCACCCATGTGGGAGACTTGGATGAATCTCCTGGCTCCTGGCTTTGGCATGGTCCAGCCCTGGCTGTTGTGGCCATTTAGGGAGTGAAACAACAGATGGATGATCTCTTTCCCTCCACCTCTCTCCTCTCTAACTCTGCCTTACAAATAAATAATCTTAATTAAAAAAACTCACCAACAATCACCTACTCACATTGGTTTCATAATTATTACCAAAAAAATCAATATATTTCATTGAATTTAGTGCAAAATCCCCTCAAGTTAAATTATCATTTACATTACAATACATTTTAAAGCTTGAAGGGAACATAGCATTAATCAAATAGAACAATTTTAGAAAGGAAGGAGAAGTCCCCAGCTTTAATGACTTGAACAAAATCATTGCTATTTACTTGTAATGGTAGTAGAAAAATATTTTGATTTATTTAAAATTAAGGTAAAGCAGTTAAGATGGACAAAGTATTCAATTCTTTATGAGCTGGTGACAGGAACCGTGGGCAAAATTTAAGCCACAAAATTTTCTGTATGCTAACAGATTGTCATTGAATAGACAATTGGGCTTCTCTAGGGCAGCATCATGGAAATTTTAAATCAGAAAATCCCTTCTCCTGGGAGGCTACCTCTGTGCATTATGGGATACTTGTCACCATTGTTGGCCTCTATGCACTTCCAACAGTATCATCTCCACCTACAAACTAAATGCAATAATCAGTAGTGTCTCCAGGCATTATCAAACATTGTATGTGAACAAGAGTACCTTGAGAGAGAAACGCTATGGCAATCCATACCAGAGTGCCAGTTAGGGACCTGGCTGCTCTGCTTTTAGCCCAACTCCCTGCTAATGTGCCTGGGAAAGCAGTAGAGAATGGCCCAAGTCTTTGGACCCCAGAAACCATTATGGAGAACTTGAGTGAAGTTCCTGGCTCCTGACTTTGGCCTGGCCCAGCACCAACAGTTGTGGCCACATGGGGAGTGAACCACCAAATGCAAGTGCTCTCTCTCTCTCTCCCTCCCTGTCAGTGGGCCTTTCAATTTCAAATAAATATAGTAAACCTTTAAAAATAATATGTATTAGAAAGTACTAGAGAAGATAGATTGTGTATGTGAAGATCATAGGGAAACTAACTAGAAAGTGATTTTAGAATTAAAGATGAGACCGCGGCTCACTAGGCTAATCCTCTGCCTTGCGGCGTCGGCACACCGGGTTCTAGTCCCGGACGGGGCGCCAGATTCTGTCCCGGTTGCCCCTCTTCCAGGCCAGCTCTCTGCTGTGGCCAGGAAGTGCAGTGGAGGATGGCCCAAGTGCTTGGGCCCTGCACCCCATGGGAGACCAGGAGAAGCACCTGGCTCCTGCCATCAGATCAGCGCGGTGCACCAGCCACAGTGCGCCGGCCACGGCGGCCATTGGAGGGTGAACCAACGGCAAAGGAAGACCTTTCTCTCTGTCTCTCTCTCTCTCTCTCACTGTCCACTCTGCCTGCCCCCGCTTCCAAAAAAAAAAAAAAAAAAAAAAAAAAAAAAAAAGTTAAAGATGAGAGCTGCTGACTGCATGGTAAGTCGGCTTGCAAGAATGCTGTGAAAGAAAACCAAATAAAGTTTATATAGTAAATATGATATTAGGCACTCTTTGTTGTATTGTCAAATGCAACAAAGTTTTAGCTGAAAGTTTTAGCTTTTAGCTCAAAGTGGCATGATTTTTGAGATTTTACAAAATGAGAATAAATAGAAGGAGGGTGTTAAGTGAATTCTCCACGATAAACCAGAAGATTTCAGGTAAGTTAGGAGGCAAAACTAGCATTTAAATCATTGTCTCACAGAATTAAAGTTCACTATCATTTATGTTGCTACCATGCTTCTGATAAATGTGTAAAGGACAGGTCCATTTACTGATGTTGCTATGAGTTGAATGTGTCATCCCCCTAAAATCACCCATGTTTAAAATTTAACCTGAAAATCCAATTGCTAATGGTATTTGGAAGTGATGCCTTTAAGAAGTAATTAGGATTAGGTGAGATCATGAGGGTTGGGCTCCCAAAGTGGCCTTAGTGGTTTACAAGAAGAGAAAGAGAATCTGCACTAGCGAGCTTGCTTGGTTTCACTGTGTGATGCCCTCTGCTGTGGAGATGCAGGAAGAAACTTCTGGATCACATCAGCATGCTCCTGCACTTTCCAGCCCATAGAAGCAGGAACGAAGTAAGCATGTGCTCTTTATTAAACAGTCCTTCTGTGATAGTTACAACCACAGAAAACAGATGAAGACAAATTTAGGCTAAGAATCCAGATTTGATGAGTTTAGCATTTGACACTTGCTTTTACTAAATTAAAGTGCTCACCTTATCCTCCTCAAATAACTTTTCCGTGTATCATGCTATTCTTTTTTATATTTAATTTTCATCTCTTCCTCACAATGCTTATCTTTATTTCCTTCCTTAGGTTTCTATCTCACCAACCAAATTCAGTCTAAAAGAATGTAAGGTAGAAAGTATGCTGTATTTCAATGCACAGAAATTAATTTAGCCAAAGTTGGTGAGTTATTTGGTCAATTTAATGACCATGGTCTTTCTTAAACCCCTATGACATTTCTAAAGTAGTTTATGCAAATAAATATATTTCCATAATCATTATATGGGAGGTGTCTGTATAAGTAAGCAACTTTCACCAAAACTAACATTCTTTTTAAAAAATATCTATTTATTTGAAAGTCAGAGTTATACAGAGAGAAGGAAAGGCACAGGGAGAGAGGTCTTCCATCCGTGGGTTCACTCCCCAATTGGCCACAATGGCTGAAGCTGCACCTATCCGAAGCCAGGAGCCAGGAGTTTCCTCCGGGTCTCCCATGCGGGTGCAGGTGTCTAAGGACTTAAGCCATCCTCTAATGCTTTCCCAGGCCGTAGCAGAGAGCTGGATTGGAAGTGGAGCAGCCAGGGATCGAACCGGCGCTCATATGAGATGCCAGCACTGCAGGCTGCGGCTTTACCCACTACGCCACAGCGCTAGCCCCAACTAACATATTCTTGATGAGAAAGAATGATGTAAAATATGTTTATTCTCAAATTGTTATATATCTAAGGGCTGGATTTGATAGCACATAGTATTAATGTAGGGGTTCAATTATGCAGGAACAGATGTCTTTAACTCCTTTCACTTCCTCCCGTGGCTGTAAGAGCATTGCTGCGGATCCACATCTTATGTAGTAGATCAGAAGGAAAGTGGGAGAGGTCAACTGTGTCAGTTATTTTCAAGAGAAAAATAGAAACTTCCCTAGAAGCTTCCTCAAACAGCTGCTTATGTTCATTTTCTGTGGTTCACATAACTGAAAATTTATCCATTAGAATCTGTTAAAGTGGACATTTTACCTTTTCTAGCTTCTGTGTTGGAAACAACGTTTGAAAAATAACTAGGCAATGAGTGTTGGTGGACAGAGGATAGCCATAAAAGCTGTCAACGTGGTTGTTCAACAAAGAACTTGGTTTCTAGAGGAGTGTATGTGAATTACTAGGGATTGTAATATTGTCTTTGCCTATGTGCTTCTAAGGGGTGATAGTGAACTGGCATACATATACACAAAATGCCCTCTATTGGTTCAGGGTAGTAGAACTTTGCGGTCTCAAGCAAGTTAATCAACAAATACTTAGTATTTACAACTTAGGTATGTTGTAGACATTAAACCAATAAACATATATTATACCCATTTTGTGTAAAGCTGCCTAATATATTCAAAATAAGCTTGCGTTTTACAGTTGTCATGAAACTCAACATCTGTTTTTGTGGACTTCTAGTTCAGCCTAGGAGGGCTTCCAAACCGTCACAGACTAAAGTTAAATCCTATTTCATTTCATAAGCTTGTGAACAGCAAATCAGGGCATTAAATTTGGTATCTATACGCATATCTTGACTGATACCTGCTGGAGACTAGTAATTTGCCACACTTTCAAACCAATACTCTTTAAATATTTATTCAGTAGAAGCAGTGTTCACACTTCTGTAGATCATTTGCTTGTTTCAATTTAAAAGTTCTGTCCAAGGTGCAAAGAGACCAATTTTGATGTTTTTGTGTGTTGTGTGAGCACAAAGATCCCTGAGTTTCAATAGCATCACATTTCTTAGTTTCTCATGTGAGATGCTTAATTTCTTTTAACGACTGGCATTGTAGAAACCACTAAGCTAGATTGTCTTGTGGTCCAATTTCATCTACAAAGTAAAAAATAGCTTTGCTAGAAAATGTTATTCCTAAATTTAGATTAGGCCTCTAATTTTGGTGAACCACCACAAAAATATAGTCTGTTAGTTATAAAACTTTTAGAGCCAAACTTTTAATGTTTCTTTAAATGCTGCCCAGTGTGCACTGCTTATAGTCTTTGGGATTGTAGTGTCATCATTACAATATTCAAATGATTCCAATTGTTTGTTTTTCCTGCTAGCAAGCATTTTATCTCTGCTCTTGCTAGATGGCCTTTTTCTCAGATTTGCTTTAGAACTGTTCTTGTTAAGGCAATGCAATTTTCAACATTAGGAAAATGAAACCAGTTTTATCTCAAGAGGAGATACTCAAGGAAGAAAGTAAATTTATTTTAGTGAAAGGTTCTACACTACTTGAAAGCTCCTTCAAAGGGAAATACAAGTGAAACTGTTTAATATACTACAAAAATTTATAAAACATTTGATTATTTGTCTTTCATTTAATTTGAATAATTATGAGGGTACTTCCAAAGGCTATGGAAATGGAATTAAGTATATTTATTTTGGTGCAGAACAGTTTTTGAAATTTATGTATACTCATTAAAAAATTAATGGCACGTGTATGTTATGAAGAAAACTGCACTTGGATTTCAAACTTTTTGCACACAACAAACTTATTTTTGAAGATTTATTTATTTGCTTGAAAGTTAGAGTTACAAGAAGAGAGGGAGAGACAGAGAGAGATCTTTCATCTATTGGTGTGCTCCCGAGTCTAAATCATCCAACATTGGGCAGGCCAAAGTCATGAGACAGGAGCTTCATCCGGGTACACCACGTGGGTGGCAAGGGACTAAGCTAAGAACTAGGGTTACCTATTGCTGTTTTTCCCAGGCCACTAGCCAGGAGCTAGATCAAAAGTGGGGTGACCAGGGCATGAACCCATATGGAATACAAAAATCATAGGTGTCAGCTTTACCCACTAAGCAACAATTCAGGTCCCCAAACTTATCTTTTAATTCCATTTGTCACTAAATTTTTGAAGTAGCTTTTTGCATATTATCCTCTTTTATGCCCCACATACAGAAGGCTAACTCCATGAAGGAAAGACTTTGATGTAATTTTTATAACTCTTGCCTAATACTAGAGTAAGTGCTCAACATAATACTATGTATATTATTTATAAATAAAAATTAACAGCATACTCATAATTTTCTAATATATTTTATTTCATAGAAATTATATAATATTTAGAGGCAAAATTAACCATAGTTGATTAGAAAATCAATATACTATGCAAAAATTATGTTTTAAGGGATCATTCAACATATTTCATATTCAATATTTTATATACAAAATATAAAATATTGAAAGATAATACCTAGAAGAGCTTTTAGGGAATAGCTCTTACTTTTAGGTAAGATAATGTATAACTAGAGAGATATTCTGAGTATCCTAAGTTTTTCATTTGTTTGGAAATGAGAATTGGTTGTTCTCAAAAACAAGCAAGTTGGATATAAAAGAATTTAATACTATTATAGACTGAAAGTCAGTTACAAAATAATCAAGATTAAGCCGGCGCTGCGGCTCACTAGGCTAATCCTCCGCCTTGCGGCGCCTGCACACCGGGTTCTAGTCCCGGTCGGGGCGCTGGATTCTGTCCTGGTTGCCCCTCTTCCAGGCCAGCTCTCTGCTGTGGCCAGGGAGTGCAGTGGAGGATGGCCCAGGTGCTTGGGCCCTGCACCCCATGGGAGACCAGGATAAGTACCTGGCTCCTGCCTTCGGATCAGCGCGATGTGCCAGCCGCAGCACACCGGCCATGGCGGCCATTGGAGGGTGAACCAACGGCAAAGGAAGACCTTTCTCTCTGTCTCTCTCTCTCGCTGTCCACTCTGCCTGTCCAAAAAAAAAAAAAAAAAAAAAAAAAAAATTTAAAATTAAATTAAATTTTCCACAGTCTTTTTTTAATATTTGAAGACAATTCACATGTGGAGAAGGAATATATAGTACTAAGATCATTGGTGAGTAGTCATGAGAGAAAGATTAAAATATTCAGTATGAGGGGCCGGCACTGTGGCACAGTCGGTTAAAGCCCTGGGCCGAAGCGCCAGCATCCCATATGGGCGCCAGTTCTAGTCCTGCCTGCTCCTCTTCCGATCCAGCTCTCTGCTGTGGCCTGGGAAAGCAGTAGAAGATGGCCCAAGTCCTTGGGCCCCTGCACTCACGTGGGAGACCCAGAAGAAGTTCCTGCCTCCTGGCTTCAGATTGGCGCAGCTCCATCCATTGCGGCCATCTGGGGAGTAAACCAGCAGATGGAAGACCTCTCTCTCTGGCTCTACCTCTCTCTGTAGCTCTGTCTTTCAAATAAATAAAATAAATCTTTAAAAAATTCAGCATGAGGCAAAAATACCAATGAGAACTACAAAGGATCAGAGACAGGATGTGGACAGTGGAATAGTCAAAGATGAAAAGTAGGTGCAGAGGGTTGTGCTGCGGCATAATGGGTAAAACCACTGCCTGTAGTGCCAGATCCCGTATGGGCACCTGTTCAAGTCCCGGATGCTCCACTTCTTATCCAGCTCTCTGCTGTGGCCTGGGAGAGCAGTAGAAGATGGCCCAAGTCCTTATGCCCCTGATTCTACATGGGAGACATGGAAGAAGCTCCTGACTCCTGGCTTCGAATCAGCTTAGCTCCAACCATTACAGCCATTTGGGGAGTGAATAGTGGTGGAAGATTCTCTCTTTCTCTCTCTCTCTCTCTCTCTCTCTCTCCCCTTCTCCTTCACTCTCTCTCTGCCTATCCATTAATCTGCCTTTCAAATAAGTTAATACATCTTTTAAAAAAAAAGTAGATTCAATTAGGACAAGTCCCATTATTGTTTCCTGATGTGTGAATTAGTCATTTCACCAGGTCAGGGAAGAATTAGATATTCTACATAGGAAAGTTCATGAGACAACTGTTGTGAAGACTGAATTTTGGGAGAGAAAACAAATGGTTAGTAGAATTCTGAGAATGTTCAGGGCCTGTAAATTTTGTTTTGCACCCAAATTGTTGCATGTTCACATGGGAAAGAATACAGATTCAAGAAATGATTCGTGGATGCCAACAGACTCGCGTGTAGGGTAGGACTCTTGTTCCAAAGAGGGATGTAAATCCTGGCCATATAAATAAATAAATGAGAGAATCAATATTTGGCTCTGATGATGACATTTCAGTGCTAGAGCTGTTGCCAAATGTGATTGTTTTATGTGCTCAAAGACTGCAGCAGAAATCTACTTGTCATTCAGTGCTGGTTTCCTCCACATTGGCTTCTTTTTTAAGGCAACTACTCCTGGCGGAGATAGAATTATTGATTCTTCTTGTTTGGCAAATCTAGCTGAACAACAGTGCTTCATTCCCTACACTTTAAGCCCAAATGTCTGGATTGAATTTCACTGGTTTGGCTTGCAAAGCATAATCAACTTTGCCTCACTCATTATGGTTAGGAGCAGTCAGGAGGTGTGGTCCATCATCCACAATGATAAATACTGAAATTGAGAATCAAATTGTTTTTTTCAAAGGAAATTTATATTAACATAATAGACGTACATTGCAAGGCCTATTGGGTTAAGTACATTTGTCCATAAAATATGAACTGAGAATCTCCAAGATTTGGTGTTTTTAGAATTATGTAAGTAAAATATTGTTTGAGGCAAGTTTTCTTTTGTGAAAGCTACTAAAGTAGATGTTCAAGAATATCAATAGGGGCCATGGCTCACTTGGTTAATCCTCTACCTGAGGCACAGGCATCATATATGGGTGCCGGTTCTAGTCCCGGCTGCTCTTCTTCCAGTCCAGCTCTCTGCTGTGGCCTGGGAAGGCAGTGGAGGACGGCCCAAGTGCTTTAGCCCCTGCACCCACATGGGAGATCGGGAGGAGGCTCCTGGCTTCGGATAGGCCCAGTGCACCAGCCATAGTGGCCATTTGGGAGGTGAACCAATGGAAGAAAGACCTTTCTCACTGTCTATAACTCTACATGTCACAAAAAAAAGGAAAAAAAAAAGAAAAAGAAAAAAAGAACTGAGGGGTATTTTGAACTCCTTAATTTTTTAAAAAAAGAATTATAACTGAAATAACTGAATGTAACTTGTAAGGAATATTTTATTCAGAGCCATCCTAATAAGTATAGGAACCATTGCAGCAAATTTTCTACAAGTAGAAAGATTAAGATCAACTCCAAATACAGCATGAGACAGCAGGAATTTACATTCAAGGGTCAGGGTAGAGATCAATGAATGCGAAGTTACTAAAAGGGACTATCACAGGAAAGAAGAATTCTGATTATCCCAACCTATCAGTTTTCTTACAGGAAATGAGGGTGATCTGACATCATCTAAAGGATAGTAGAGGATAAGGATCCTGATCAGCTATGGATGATTATTTGATATATAGAGCTCGGCATTCTTACTAACCCAATTCAGCAAGGTCTTTTGCTAAAACTGGAATTTTTAGGGAAGTGCACAAATGGGCATAAGAGAAATATCAGAAGCCTGACTAAATTTTGGTCCAGTAGAGAATCTTTATCGGTTTAGGGCCATTAGACTTATGTAAGTAAAAGTTTTTTTTTTTTTAATTTGTTTGTTTTTGCTGCAAGTTTGCTTCAATGGGAACTATTAAAGTTGATGCCAAAGAATGTCAAAGAGCAAGGAAATCCAATGGAATTTCCAAAGGAACTGAGCAAAAGGCTGATACTCAAGACACTTGTTCAAAGACAGCAAGATTGTTTCAGTGGTGAGAAAAAGAAAAACTCTAGAGAGAGAAATTGAGATAGTATGTTCAGAAGAAATAACAATATCTGAGATGCCAGTGCTTACCTCCATACCTGGTAAAAGTAGACAATAAGTGCATATTAGTTTATTCTATACAGATAATATAGAGTATGATATACTTCAGTATTGATTTTGTCAGCAATTAAGAACTTTGGAATGATGATGGATGGTAATGTAGTCCAACAATAATGGATCTTGGTTTCAGAATATCTGGCAGAAGAGGAATGAAGTGCTGCCTAAACAGATGGCTGTTACTGCGGTTGAACAAAGAAAATGTTAAGAATGATGGACAAGAAAACCTACAGCTTCTTTTCCTTTCAGAATAGACCTAAACAAAAGTTGCTTTGTAGAAACAGATTTTCTGGAAAAATGACAATACACAATTTCTCTTAATATTCTCATTGAAGAAAAAGATGATAAACTATGCCTTCCTTCATCTCCCATTAATGAATTAGAACACACAAAACTCTAAAAGACACATATCATCACAAACCTTTTTTTACAAATCAGTCATTTTAATTTCAGAAAACTAACCTACTTATTAAAGTGGTATTATATTAAAATAAGTTTTATTTAATTATTTGAAAAAAGAAGTATGATGTTGATATTTAAGATGCTGAATGTGGGTGTTGCAGTATGCTACTCAGAATATGGCCTACACTGAATGATAATTTTAAAATAAATGTGTAACATGAGATTAATCAAATACTTTTGGTTTAGAAAGTGATTATAAAACTTGTTATAAAATTTTATTTTCTAAGACATTATTCCCAAACTGTTAAATAGTTAAAAACACTGGAAAAGCAAGGGACATGAAGCAAAATCTAAATTGTGTGTTGGGCACCAAATCATTGTAGAAACTGCTAGACTGGCAAGCATACATCCTCTGTTACTAGAAAAAAATAACACAGTTTTATCATCTAGTGCTTGATCCTCCAGAGCATAATTAAGCAAATGCCCTCTCAACAGTTTATACTAAGTACACGTAATAATATTCCTAATTAACATATCCTATTAAAGTCCTCATTTTATTTTATAGCTCAGTTATTTTTCTAGCCAGGTGAACTAATATATGCCTATTATTAGCTTAAATTTTGAATACTATCCAATAGCATTTCATAATCTTTCTATGCCATTTCCAGCTTCAAACTAACTCCATATGCTGAAGGCTTATAAAATGCTCTCCCACTCAGCTTCTTTTATGTCACCAATTTTGTAACTTTGCCAAGTATGGTTGTAGATGCTTAGATTTTATCTGAAAGCTTTTATTTATTTGTAGTCAGAGTAGAAAATACTTTCTACCTCAAATGCCTTTAGTTCATGTGTATTATGAAACTAATTTAAAGACATGTTAGTTAATCATTTGAATTTTATGTAAGTGAGTTAATCTAATGCTTATGGTTGAAAAAAAAATTATGGCAAAACCGTATGACCCTGAGATCACAGAATCTAATTTGTGAGGTAGAATAAGGAGAAAGGAGATGGATATTAACAGGTAACAGAAAAGGTTCAAGTTAAACTGTATGCATGTTTGACTTGTCCTTGATACATAGCACAGAAAGAGATCTAAGCCTTAAATGTGAGCCAATGTTATTAATTACATATTTTTCTAACAATTTCTTTTAAATTACTATTTTAAGATTAAGAGACTTCAGCATAAACTTATTAGAAATAATTTGCCTAGTATAGAATTCAGAAGCAATTGAGTCATATCCTTGTGTGGGGCCTGAATTCAGTGGACTTCAGGAGCAACAATATTAAGATGAGGAAGATATATGATACTCTTTACTGATGCCAAGCTATTTCACACTACATAATTCACCTCAGATTCATAAAACTAATAGTTTGACCTTGGCAAAGCCTCTGAAGTTTCTTGACCTTCAGGGTGTGTGTGTCTGTGTGTGTGTGCACATGGGTGTGTGGGTGGTGTGGTGTGTGTGTGTTTGTATTTGATAAATGAGTGTGTTGGAACAGATTATCTGATATCTATTCTTTCCCATTGCTGTCCAACTAATGGGAGATCACCTACACCCAGCTGAAGGTGAGGATCTAACTGGTGTAATAGTAACCTCATGTCTCTTGACATTGACCTTCTGGAATTTAGGCATTCCGAGTAGGCTCGCAGCATTCTCCAGACCATTTACCAGCTCAGGCATGGGACTGGAATGGAATCTCTACATGGATTCCTAGAGAGGAAGTTGCTATCTGAGAAATAATGTTTATTCATCTGCTTGTCTTCCAGATACAAAGAATGCCTATAATACTTATGTACTTATCCCCTGGCATAGTACCATATTATTTATTAATCTAAAGAATAAAAGTCACAAACCTTAAGATTAGCTACCCGCCAATATTTTCTGTATGTATTTTATTTTTTCCATTGCGAAATAAAATGCAATCATAAATTGTCCCCTTCCTCTTCAATGTGTCTACTTTTAGGAACTTGTCGGAAAGTTCTAACAGAAAGTACAATGTGAAACACATCTAATAGTGAGCAATCAACCTCTAGAACTCAGCTGTATATTTTTAAACACGACATTGAAAAGCATATCCAGCGCTCCTAGTTCTAGTGGAATGGATGTAAGCCACGTATCCCATTTAATGAAAATTCCCCTTTCTCTAAGAAGTTGTCCTCATATATATGCCCAAATAGCAGGAAATGAACCTGCATGAAATTTCCTTATGAACACACGGTTGCAGTTTCCTTTTACTTTTTTTTTTTTTTTTTTTGACAGGCAGAGTGGACAGTGAGAGAGACAGAAAGGTCTTCCTTTTTCGTTAGTTCACCCCCTAATGGCTGCCGCGGCTGGTGTGCTGTGACTGGCGCACTGCGCTGATCTGAAGCCAGGAGCCAGGTACTTCTCCTGGTCTCCCATAGGGGTGCAGGGCCCAAGGACTTGGGTCATCCTCCACTGCCTTCCGGGGCCACAGCAGAGAGCTAGACTGGAAGAGGAACAACCGGGACTAGAACCCGGAACCCATATGGGATGCTGGCGCCACAGGCAAAGGATTAACCAAGTGAGCCATGGCGCCAGCCCATAAGGACCTTTGTATTTTAAAACATTCATAAGTATAACTGAAATTTAATTTTCTCCAATGATGAATAGATCTGTTACTTATTTAAATATCATGTTACATAAAAAGAAAAGTTCATAGATAAGGTAATTATAATGCATTAAAATGGTTTCAGCAGCTAATGATTTTTCTAGCTTTGCACATCTAATTTTTGGCATTATTAACAGTATAAAATTAATTTCCTCAAATCTAAATATATTCTAATTAAAAGTCATTAGACAACATCATATAACAAAATATCAACTTAATCTATTTCATAGCTTTTCATTTGTGGTTATAGAGGAAATTACACATCTATTAGAGAAGTGTATCAGATACAACAGTTATATGTTTGAAATATTCTCAAAGACAGAAAGCTACACTCTAATAATTTACAGGGTTGTCTTCTTCAAAATGCACATGTTACTGTGGCAGTTAGTGGACAAGGCTGAGATTTTTAATCATTCCTAGAAGCATCTAAGAACTTGTGGCAATGACAGTGCTGTGTCATTCCAAATTGATAGGGTCTGTGATGTGTTCCTGGAAGTTACTTGGGAAGGAAAAAATCCACACAAGCTCACTCTTCTGGGTAACAGTTATCATTTCAAATATTATAAATAATATCAGTTATTTCTGCTTCAATGCAACCTCCTCTTTTGTATCACTGTTATTATTGTATATCGATTTCTATGAAGAAATAGCTTGCTTCTAAGAAATGTTTCCCTTTTTTTCTGCCCGCTGCCCCCCTACCCCTAAGGGCAGCTCCAGCTGCGCTGCGCTCGCTCTGAGCTCCAGGATACTGCCAAACCAGCGCTGCCGTCATCGTCTCCTACCAGCCGCCATCATGATAATCTACCGGGACCTCATCAGCCATGATGAGATGTTCTCCGACATTTTCAAGATCCGGGAGATCGCGGGCGGACTGTGCCTGGAGGTGGAGGGGAAGATGGTCAGTAGGACAGAGGGTGACACTGATGATTCGCTCATCGGTGGGAATGCCTCCACGGAAGTCCCGGAAGGCGAAGGTACTAAAAGCACAGTGATCACTGGTGTTGATATTGTCATGAACCATCACCTGCAGGAAACCAGCTTCACAAAAGAAGCCTACAAGAAGTACATCAAAGATTACATGAAATCAATGAAAGGCAAACTTGAAGAACAAAGACCAGAGAGAGTAAAATCTTTTATGACAGGGGCTGCAGAACAAATCAAGCACATCCTTGCTAATTTCAAAAACTACCATTTCTATATTGGTGAAAACATGAACCCAGATGGCATGGTTGCTCTGCTGGACTACTGTGAGGATGGTGTGACCCCGTTTATGATTTTCTTTAAGGATGGTTTAGAGATGGAAAAATGTTAACAAAGTTGGCAATTTGGATCTATCGCTGCTCATTATAACTGGCTGCTGCTTGTCATCCACACACCACCAGGATTTACAGGAAGTGGGACTGATGCTATCTTGAGCTCCTCACTTATTTTGACCATGATTTACTTCAAGTGAAGGCATTGTTTTTAAGGCAAAAAGCATTGTCATGTAGGTTGTCTAAAAATAAAATGCATTTAAATTCATTTGAGAGAATGCCTATTAGATTAATGTACATTTAAGCTAAATCCATCCTGTAGTGTGTTCCTGGAGAAGCTAAAGCCTGGTTTGTAGACAACTACTAGAAAGTATAAGACTGTCTTCAAATAACTTCTACAGTGAAAACTGCTGGGACTGGAATACAAACTGAGAATCCAAAGTTAAATTCTGAATTACAGTAAAGGGAAAAACCATGCTCATAGCAGTGCCAACATTTGAAGTGGAGCCTTAACACATTTCATCACCTACAATGGAAGTAGCTAACTCTGGAGGAGATTACCAAAAGAATAAAAAGAGACTGATTGAGATGAAAAAAAAAAAAAAAGAAATGTATCCTGGATACAATGTCAAAGAAATATGAATTGTTATCTTGAACCCCTTAAGCTATATTGGAAGACTTTACTAGACATTGTCACATTCATACAACACATATTCATGCAGATGGATATGTGCATACACAAACTTACAAAAGGAATTGATTTATATCATTTCTTGAAACATTGACTGCAGTATCATATGAGCTACTTTCAGTAATGGCAACTGTCTTTATTTTAGTTTATTTAAAACTTTAAGTCATTATGTAATATTTGTTTTTTAATATGCTTTTTTTTTGACAGGCAGAGTGGACAGTGAGAGAGAGAGACAGAGAGAAAGGTCTTCCTTTGCTGTTGGTTCACCCTCCAATGGCCGCCGCAGCCGGTGCCCTGCGGCCAGCGCAAATTGTGCTGATCCAATGGCAGGAGCCATGTACTTATCCTGGTCTCCCATGGGGTGCAGGACCGAGGGACTTGGGCCATCCTCCCCTGCACTCCCTGGCCTCAGCAGAGAGCTGGCCTGGAAGAGAGGCAACCAGGACAGAATCCGGTGCCCTGACCGGGACTAGAGCCCGGTGTGCCAGCGCCACAAGGTTGAGGATTAGCCTAGTGAGCCGCGGTGCTGGCCTTTAATATGCTTTTGGTTGGGGCAATACTTCAACAGTGGTTCCCAACTTGCTTTAAAAACAGAAATATTGATAAGGTCGCCCACCTTGTGGAAGCTGAGCCGCGGGAGCCGCCAGGTCCGCCGGACCCACCGGAGCAGCCGCAGCAGCCAGAACCGCTGGAGCCGCTGGAGCCGCAGAGTCTGCAAGCCAGTGCTGGAAGGGGAGGTAAGCTAAAAACCTCTTGGTAACCCGAGACATTGGCGGGGAAAGGCAGAAAAAGCCTGCAGAGAAGGAGGCCTGAAACCCCACTGGGGAAAGTTCACCAGGCTGGCTGGAGGAGAGAAAAAATCGAATAAATTAGGGGAACCAGCATGGACATTTAACCTCTCTTTCCACTCACCATACAAAGCCCAGCAAGACAAAGGGCAGGTGCCATTTTACATAAGTAAAGCAGTGTGTGCCATTTTCCATATGTAAAGCAGGTGTCTCTCATTAGCCAAGCAGAAAAACCTGACTCTGGTAAGCAAACAAATACCCACAGGGGCCAGATTTCATACATCAACTACTGTCAATTCCATTCAGCTGTGTGGAATTACTTCCCAACTGAGTCAAAAAAAAAAAAAAAAAAAGAGAGAGAGAGAGAGAGAGAGAGAGAGAGAGCCAGCGTGAGAGCCAGCAAGAGAACAATCAGGGTGAATCACCTTTGGCACACCCTTAACCCTGTAGAACCAGAGCTCTCTGGCCACACCCATCACAGCCTCTAAGGATCCATCAGAAGCAGACAGTCCTCTTAATCTAGAGTCACAGTATAACGAGAAGAAAACAAAGAATATCTCCAATATGACAAACAAACACAAAAGCTGAGGTAACAAAAACAAAGAAGACACTATGACGCCCCCAAATGAAATAGACACCCCAATTCAAGGTTATGAAGATGATGAGATAGAAGAAATGCAAGAAGCAGATCTCAAAAAATTGATAAGAACATTAAGAAGTTCTCAAAAACAAATTCTTGAACTACAGAAATCCTTAATGGACAAGATAGAAAATCTCTCTCGTGAAAATGAAATATTAAGGAGGAATCAAGATGAAATGAAACAACCAGTAGAAAATGAAACTGTGATAGTGACGAGAAATCATAATGAAGTGAAGAATTCAATAGATCAAATGACAAACACATTAGAGAGCCTTACAAACAGAATGGGTGAAGCAGAAGAGAGAATATCGAACTTAGAAGACAGAGCACAGGAAAATATACCATCAAACCAAAGAAAAGAAGAGGAAATTAGAAATCTAAAAAATATTGTCAGGAATCTTCAGGATACTATTAAAAACCTAACATTTGGGTTCTTGGAGTTCCTGAAGGCATGGAGAGGGAGAAAGGATTAGAAGGCCTTTTTAGTGAGATATTAGCAGAAAATTTCCCAGGTTTGGAGAAGGACAGAGACATCCTAGTACAGGAAGCTCATAGAACCTCTAATAAACACGACCAAAAGAGATCCTCACCACGACACGTTGTAATTAAACTCACCACAGTGAAACAGAAAGAAAAGATCCTAAAATGTGCAAGAGAGAAATGTCAGATTACTCTCAGAGGATCTCCAATCAGACTCACAGCTGACTTCTCATCAGAAACCCTACAAGCTAGGAGGGAATGGCGAGATATAGCCAAGGTACTAAGAGAAAAACTGCCAGCCCAGAATATTATATCCTGCTAAGCTCTCATTTGTGAATGAAGGTGAAATAAAGACCTTTCACAACAAACAGAAATTGAAAGAATTTGTCACCACTCATCCAGCCCTGCAAAAAATGCTTAAAGATGTGTTACACACAGAAACATGGTCATCAATATGAAAGAAGGTAAATGAAGGAAATCTCACATAAATAGATCACAGGAAGTTCAAAACATATATCAGAAAATATCTTTGGCAAGTGGCAGGGCAAGGCTACTAATCAATAGTCACATTGAACGTTAATGGCCTGAACTGTCCAGTTTAAAGACACCGATTGGCTGATTGGCTTAAGGAACAAAACCCATCTATTTGCTGCCTAAAAGAAACACATCTTTCCGATAAAGATGCATACAGACTGAAAGTGAAAGGATGGAAAAAGATATACCATGCCAACAGAAATGAAAAAAGAGCGGGTGTAGCCATCTTAATATCGGACAACATAAACTTTACCACAAAAACCGTTAGGAGAGACAAAGAGGGGCACTATATAATGATTAAGGGATCAATTCAACAGGAAGATATAACGATTATCAATGTATATGCACCTAATTACAGGGCACCAGTTTATTTAAAAGATTTGTTAAGGGACTTAAAGGGAGACTTAGATTCCAATACAATAGTACTGGGGAACTTCAATACTCCTCTCTCAGAAACAGACAGATCAACCAGACAGAAGATCAACAAGGATACAGTAGATTTAAAAGACACTATAGCCCAAGTGGATCTAACAGATATCACAGAACTTTCAAGCCTATATTTAAAGATTTTAAATTCTTCTCAACAGTGCATGGAACCTTCTCTAGGACAGACCACATACTAGGCCATAAAGCAAGTCTCAGAAAAGTTAAAAGAATTAGAATCATACCATGCAGCTTCTCAGACCACAGTGGAATGAAGGTGGAAATTAGCAACTCAGGAATCCCTAGAGAGTATGCAAACATGGAGATTGAATAACATGCTCCTGAATGAACACTGGGTCATAGAAGAAATCAAAAGAGCAATCAAAAACTTTCTGGAAGTAAATGAAGATAACAACACAACATATCAAAACTATGGGTTACAGCAAAAGCAGTGTTGAGAGGAAAGTTTATATCAATAGGTGCCTAAATCAAGAAATTGGAAAGGCACCAAATAGATGAGCTTTCAATGCATCTCCAGGATCTAGAAAATCTTCAGCAAACCAGACCCAAATCTAGTAGGAGAAGAGAAATAATTAAAATCAGATAAGAAATCAACAGGATTGAATCCACAAAAACATTACAAAAAAATCAGCCAAACGAGGAGCTGGTTTTTTGAGAAAATAAACAAAATTGACACCCCATTGACCCAACTAATGAAAAAAAGAAGAGAAAAGACCCAAATCAATAAAATCAGAGATGAAAAAGGAAACATAACAACAGACACCACAGAAATAAAAAGAATCATCAGAAATTACTACAAGGACCTGTATGCCTGCAAACAGGGAAACCTATCAGAAATGGATAGATTCCTGGACACATGCAACCTACCTAAATTGAACCAGGAAGACATAGAAAACCTAAACAGACCCATAACTGAGACAGAAATTGATACAGTAATAAAGGCCCTCCCAACAAAGAAAAGCCCAGGACCAGACGGATTCACAGCTGAATTCTACCAGACATTTAAAGAAGAACTAACTCCAATTCTTCTCAAACTATTCAGAACAACTGAAAAAGAGGGAATCCTTCCAAATTCTTTCTATGAAGCCAGCATCACCTTAATTCCTAAGCCAGAAAAAGATGCAGCATTGAAAGAGAATTACAGACCAATATCCCTGATGAACATAGATGCAAAAATCCTCAATAAAATTCTCACCAATAGAATGCAACAACACATCAGAAAGATCATCCATCCAGACCAAGTGGGATTTATCCCTGGTATGCAGGGATGGTTCAACATTCGCAAATCAATCAATGTGATACACCACATTAACAGACTGCAGAAGAAAAACCATATGATTATCTCAATAGATGCAGAGAAAGCAATTGATAAAATACAACACCCTTTCATGATGAAAACTCTAAGCAAACTGGGTATGGAAAGAACATTCCTCAATATAATCAAAGCAGTTTATGAAAAACCCATGGCCAACATCATATTGAATGGGGAAAAGTTGGAAGCATTTCCACTGAGATCTGGTACCAGACAGGGATGCCCACTCTCACCACTGCTATTCAATATAGTTCTGGAGGTTCTTGCCAGAGCTATTAGGCAAGAAAAAGAAATTAAAGGGATACAAATTGGGAAGGAAGAACTCAAACTATCCCTCTTTGCAGATGATATGATTCTTTACTTAGGGGACCCAACGAACTCTACTAAGAGACTATTGGAACTCATAGAAGAGTTTGGCAAAGTAGCAGGATATAAAATTAATGCACAAAAATCAACAGACTTGTATACACAGGCAATACCATGGCTGAGGAAGAACTTCTAAGATCAATCCCATTCACAATAGCTACAAAAACAATCAAATACCTTGGAATAAACTTAACCAAGGACGTTCAAGATCTCTACGATGAAAATTACAAAACCTTATAGAAAGAAATAGTAAAGGATACCAAAAAATGGAAAAATCTTCCATGCTCATGGATTGGAAGAATCAATATCATCAAAATGTCCATTCTCCCAAAAGCAATGTACAGATTCAATGCAATACCAATCAAGATACCGAAGACCTTCTTCTCAGATCTGGAAAAAATGATGCTGAAATTCATATGGAGACACAGGAGACCTCGAATAGCTAAAGCAATCTTGTACAACAAAAACAAAGCCGGAGGCATCAAAATACCAGATTTCAGGGCATACTACAGGGCAGTTATTATCAAAACAGCATCGTACTGGTACAGAAACAGATGGATAGACCAATGGAACAGAATTGAAACACCAGAAATCAATCCAAACATCTATTGCCAACTCATACTTGATCAAGGATACAAAACCAATCCCTGGAGTAAGGACAGTCTATTCAATAAATGGTGCTGGGAAAACTGGATTTCCACATGCGGAATCATGAAGCAAGATCCCTACCTTTCACCTTACACAAAAATGCACTCAACATGGATTAAAGACTTAAATCTACGACCCAACACCATCAAATTATTAGAGAGCATTGGAAAAACCCTGCAAGATATAGGTACCGGCAATGACTTCTTGGAATACACCCTAGAAGCACAGGCAGTCAAAGCCAAAATTAACATTTGGGATTGCATCAAATTGAGAAGTTTCTGTTCTGCAAAAGAAACAGTCAGGAAAGTGAAGAGACAACCGACAGAATGGGAAAATATATTTGCAAACTATGCAACTGATAAAGGGTTAATAACCAGAATCTACAAAGAAATCAAGAAACTCCACAACATCAAAACAAACAACCCACTTAAGAGCTGGGCCAAGGACCTCAACAGACATTTTTCAAAAGAGGAAATCCAAATGGCCAACAGACACATGAAAAAATGTTCAAGATCACTAGCAATCAGGGAAATGCAAATCAAAACCACAATGAGGTTTCACCTCACCCCGGTTAGAATGGCTCACATTCAGAAATCTACCAACAATAGATGCTGGCGAGGATGTGGGGAAAAAGGGACACTTGTCGCTCCCCCTCTTCGTGGAGGAACGACACAGGACCCTGCGCTGTTCTTTCGTCTGCTCGGCCCTCCCCGGGTTTGCTGCTGGTTCTTCCCGGGTTGGCTGCAGTCCCTTCCACCTCCGTGGAGGGGCGGGCCCCCCTGCCACATTCCCCACTTCCGCAGGGGAGTGGCACACCACCGGCCGGCTCTCTGGGGGACTGCACAGGTGTTCCTTCAGCTAGATGTTCCCCATAGATGTTCCTCGTGCATGCCGTCTCTCTCCTCCTTTATAGTCCTCCTCTGCCAATCCCAACTCGGCTGCCCACACGCCGAGTACGCTGCTCTCCTCCAATCAGGAGCAAGTCCTACAGTTTATTAGTTGAACTGGAGGCAGCTGTGCGGAAGCTGTTTACTTCTCTCCCAGCGCCATATTGTGGGAGAGCAGATGCATAGAATAAGTCTTAATTCCAGTAACTCAGTCCAGTCCGGATTGCTCCCCACAGACACTAACCCACTGTTGGTGGGAATGCAAACTGTTTAAGCCACTATGGAAGTCAGTCTGGAGATTCCTCAGAAACCTGAATATAACCCTACCATTCAACCCAGCCATCCCACTCCTTGGAATTTACCCAAAGGAAATGAAATTGGCAAACAAAAAGGCTGTCTGCACCTTAATGTTTATTGCAGTTCAATTCACAATAGCTATGACCTGAAACCAACCCAAATGCCTATCAACAGTAGACTGGATAATGAAAAGAACAGGTCATCAAAGAATCAAAGAAGGAGGTACCTTTCTCTAAAGGGAGGAGAGAACTTCCACTTTGACTATGACCTTGTCTAAATATGATCAGAGTTGGTAAACTCAAAAGGCTTCCATAGCCTTGGTGACTCATGACAAGAGCCTAGGGTGATTACTGAAGCCATAAACAAGAGTGTCAATTTGTTAAGTCAACAACAGGAGTCACTGTGCACTTACTTCTCATGTAGTATCTCTGTCCTTAATGTGCTGTACATTGTGATTTAATGCTATAACTAGTACTCAAACAGTCTTTTTCACTTTGTGTTTCTATGTGGGAGCAAACTGTTGAAATCTTTACTTAATATATGCTAAACTGATCTTCTGTATATAAAGAGAATTGAAAACGAATCTTGATGTGAATGGAAGGGGGGAGGGTGAGGGAAAGGGGAGGGTTGTGGGTGGGAGGGAATTTATGCGGGGGGGAGCCATTGTAATCCATAAGCTGTACTTTGGAAATTTATATTCATTAAATAAAAGTTAAAAAAAAAGAAATATTGATGTTAAAGTGATTTGGAAATTTAAGTACTGGGATGATCTAATTATATTCCTTATTTGTAATGCTTCATAATTACTTCATAGCTGATACAATAGAAGTACACACAAAAGCAGTTTAAAGTGTTTTTGGATAAACTATTTGTTTTCAATTTTGTATCCAATATAAATTGTTCGGCATTTTCACATTCTGATTATTTGTGTGATGTGACTAATTACTTCTAATGCATATTTCTAAAATGGCGATTGACTCAGAACCAGCTATGGGTTTTCTTGGTTTGACATTTATAGCATCGTGTGCATTCTTAGAGTTTTTTCAAATCTCCATTGCTTCAGTGATTTCTTGATGCTAGAGTTTCCTAGTGCTTTTCCCAATAAACTGCATAATTATTTGTATATGATTAACCCCAAAGGTATCTTATAGTTATGAAATATGTTGTACATACCAAAATGAATTTAAAATTTAAAAAAGAAAGACATAAATAAAATATACCAGTACTGGTTAATTAATATTAAGAAATGTATCATATAAAGTATTAATAATAGGGTCAATTATGGGGCTGTGTATGAGAACTCTCAGTATTTCTTGTAATAGTAAGCATTCTGTAAAATTAAAAATGTATGTAAAGCCTTTCTCCACCATTTTTTACTACTCTTTCCCTAAACTCTAAGGACATCAGTTCTAAGGAGATTTCGGTGATAATTGGTTGTATTGGTTCTGATAATTGGTTCTGTAAGGAAGAACAAGACACATTTCATCACAGGTAGTAATTCTGACTTCAGCTGAAACCAAATCATAACCATCAGATTTAATCCTCATTTAATTTTGCATATCTCAAAATATGACTTCTCTTCCAGCCCTAATTTTCTAATCTTAATCTTTTTTTTTATTTGACAGGCAGAATTAGACAGTGAGAGAGAGAGACAGATAGAAAGTTCTTCCTTCCATTGGTTCATCCCCCAAATGGCTGCTACGGCCAGTGCACTGTGCCGATCCAAAGCCAGGAGCCAGGTGCTTCCTCCCAGTCTCCCATGCGGGTTCAGGGGCCCAAGCACTAGGGCCATCCTCCACTGCCTTCCCAGGCCACAGCAGAGAGCTGGACTGGAAGAGGAGCAACTGGGACTAGAACCTGACGCCCATATCGGATGCTGGTGCCGCAGGCAGAGGATTAACCAAGTGAGCCATGGTGCTGGCCCCCTAATCCTAATCTTCTTCCATCTCTAATCCACCACTGTTTTCATTGAGTTGTTGGAACTCAAGAATTGTCACTATGGTACATAATGTCCTAAATCCTCAAACTTTTCTCTGATTAATCCCTTCACCTTCTTCCTCAGATTTTACTTTGACTCTCCTATGAGGTCACTGCTTCCACCATGATCCTTGCAAATGGCTTCTCTTTCCCATTTGAAATAGGTAGTCCTCATATATATATATATATATATATATATATATACACACATATATATATTCTTCATTGTTATTTTCATATTATCAAAAATTTGTCTGCAAGCACAGTTCCAAAATCACTTCCAAGAAGCTCATGCGATCAAACTGTAGCATTCTCATAAGCCTGTAGTCATTCTGTTTAGTTTTCCTTGTCCAGAGATGATTTTCATACTTGTCTCACTGATATTCACTCTATCAGTGTCCTGACTGTGATTCTTCAAAATCATGTAGTCAACGTAAATGTTCCATCTGGCATCCAGATATTGTATTCCTTCTCCACACTCTCATTAGTGTTTCCTCCATCTTACATTCCTATTAAGATACTCTACCACAGGTCATAGTAATAAATGCATAACATCCAAAATCTCAATTTCAATTTCAGGCACTTACCTCTTAGCACACTATCTGCAATAAATAAACTTAATTTTTTGTATAACTTAGGTGAATTGAAGGTACCATTCTCTTAGGTCTGTTTTACAGTCTGTTTCTTTATCTCCATAAATTTATAAATCCCATCTTTTTCTTTTCAAATAATAATGTTGCTATTTCTATGCCTTTCAATGAAAAATCACTAAGTTATTTTTTACTTTTGTAGTTTGCACAGAGATCTAAATTGTCTGTGTTTAGATAAACAATATGAGATGTCGTTGTCCTTGTTTGTTTGTTTAGTCTCATTTCATCATAATCCCCAAATAATCTTTCCTAATGTTGTTTTTAAGATTTCTGTATTCAAGAATGGGAAAAAAGACCCAGCTGAAAATGCCAGGAAAGCCCTTAGCAAAACTGAGGACTGCCTGTTAGTCTAGGGAGTTGATAACTAGTGTATTTGTTTCTCTTTTATTCTTCTCTCTTATCTAAGAAATTATTCATCAGAAGTTCAATTTTACATTTCCCCAGTACCAAATATACTGAGATAGATTGTAATTAGAATACATATGCCTTCATTTAGCTTTCATAGATATCCTGTCAGTATTCCTAAACAAGGAAAGCCCTTTTCCCTATTTATTGAATTCCGTATTATTAATTCAAGGATTTCCTCCAGATGTTACCCACTCTCTTTAACAGCATTCCTTTTTCTCCTACACTGTGTCTTCTGCATCAATACACTAATACTCTGTATTAGCTCCATCTGAAATTTAAAGATTAAGGGGCTGACATTTTGCTTTGTGATTAAGTTGTCAGGAAGAAAACCCATATCCTGTATCAGAGTGCCTGAATTGAGTACCAGCTCCACGTTTGATTACAGTTTCCTGCTTATCTTCACCCCAGGGTGAAAGGTCCTTAGGTCACTGTCACCCACTTGGGAGAATTGAATTGAGTTCTCATCTCCTGGCTTTGACGTGGCTCTGCCCGGATTATTTTGGACATCTGAGGAGTAAATCAGTGGACAGAATGTCTCTCTCTGTCTGTCTCTCTTTCTTTGTCTCTGTTAATCTACCTTTAGAAAATTAAATTTAAAAAGATGAAAAAATATTCTGTCAATATTAGATTCTTAGTAATCTCTCATTTCAAGAAAAGCACTTAAAACTGCGTACATTCACAATCATCATTTCACCTTCTCCTATTATCCTTGGATCCCATTCAGTTGTACCCAGAATTCCATGAAGCAGGTGCCAAAAAGATCACTAAAGATCTTCATATTGGCCAAGATTTTAGTTAATTCCCAGTCCTCCTATTAGCAGACAGATTAGCAATATTTGTTTACTTCGGAAACAGTGCTTTCATTAAACTTTACAGTAGCAAGATCTCCTTATTCTCTTCTTTGTCCTTCTTAATCTATTTTGGTGAGTCTCTGTCTTCTTGCTCATGAAATTTTGAAGAGTATCCTGGGATTATATCCTAGCATAATTTTTCTTCTCTCTTCACAGTCATTGCTCAAGCAATCATATCCAGATCTGATGTCATCTCAATTGAAATACTTCCAAGATTTTATGGACATCTCAAAACTTGCCTGAATCTGAGACATTATCTAGACACCTGCCCAATATATCCACTTGTGACATTATTAAGTTGTTCTCTTCACTGTCCTCTGGATGAATGTCTAGTATTTGCTAGCTTCCTTAGAATTCATTTAAGCTTGGGATCATTTCCAGTCAGGGATGATACAAACTATAGTACCCAAACTCTCTTGTTAGATGAATTCTTGTTGGTTTCTGTTTATGTGAGACATTGGCCAGGAGATGGGTGATGACTGGAATTATGCATTAGTATGCATTGGAGAATGTCTCTGGCAATGGCTATCCCAGCAGCGCTGGTGGAAATGGCAGTATTCAGGATAACTAAGGGAATAGGAGTAACAGGAAGCAACAGGATTGTGCTTACAGGAAAAATGGCACTAGTAGCAGGTGCACACATTGAATAGAAATGAGCCATGGGTTTCTGCTAAGCCAGTTCAAACACAGCAGCAGAAGCTCAGCTGGGATAGCAATCCTGGCTTGAGTAATACACTCTCCCTCCCCTTTATTCAGCTACAAAAGTAACAGTGATTTCCCACAGTTTCTCATCACTTGGGAATACTGCCCATCCTTTTTGTACAGTCCTTGAAGTATACTTTTGCAAAACAGATTAAATTAAATTGCCTCCATACAATTCCTAGAGTAGTTTCTTTTTTTTGCATGAGTGAACACATACTGATAGTTTGCAGAGCCACCAGGTCACTGGAGGAACACAACTGTTGTAGTTAGCTATCTGAAATAATTGGGCTTAAAAAAATTAATGACATTTTCATCAATGGAAAACAAACTAGTAGAGGCACTGATGTCATTAGCAGATAAATGCGGTGAATGTTGACTTTTTGATCTTCCTTCTTCACAAGAATAAGCAAATGTCCCTTTGGACAAGCAACAATTGCATCCTATTGGAAAGATTAATGATTATTCAGGTTTCTGGAGGAATCTGGAAAACATTATGCTGAGTGAATTGAGCCAGTCCCAAAGGGACAAATATCATATGTTCTCCCTGATCGGCAACAACTAACTGAGCACCAAAGGGGAAACCTGTTGAAGTGAAATGGACACTATGAGAAACAGTGACTTGATCAGCCCTTGTCCTACCTGTTGATGTACAATGTAATACTTTATCCCTTTTAGTATTTTTTTTGTTCTACTTATGAACTCTGTAATTAGCACAAAATTATTCTTAGGTGTTTAAATTTAACTGAAAAGTGATCCCTGTTAAATATAAGAGTGGGAATAAGAGAGGGAGGAGATGTATAATTTGGGACATGCTCAATCGGACTTGCCCCAAATGGTGGAGTTAGAATCATGCCAGGGGATTCCAATACAATGCCATCTCACTAGTCCAAGTGATCAATTTCAGTTCACAATTGATCACACTGATAGGTCTAAGAGTCAAAGAGATCACACAAACAAGACTAGCATCTGCTAATACTGATAGAATAAAAAAGGGAGAGAACGATCCAACATGGGAAGCAGGATACACAGTAGACTTATAGAATGGCAGATGTCCTAAACAGCAGTCTGGCCTCAGAATCAGCCCTTAAGGCAGTCGGATCTGGCTGAAGAGCCCATGAGAGTATTTTAGGCATGGAAAGCCAAGACACTCTGGAAAAAAAAAAAAAAAAAGCTTAAATGAAAGATCTCTGCAAGTGAGATCCCAGTGGAAAGAACAGGGCCATCAAATAAGGAGGTACCTTTCTCTGAAGTGAGAAGAGAACTTCCATTTTGACTATTACCCTGTCTGAATAAGATCAAATTTGGCAAACTCAAAAGGCTTCCATAGCCTTGGCAACTCATGCCTAGAGCCTAGGGAGATTACTGACGCCATAAACAAGAGTGTCAAATTGTTAAGTCAACAACAGGAGTCACTGTGTACTTACTTCTCATGTGGGATCTGTCCTTAATTTGTTGTCCCATGTGAAGTAATGCTATAACTAGTACTGAAACAGTGTTTTACACTTTGTGTTTCTGCGTGGGTGCAAACTGATGAAATCTTTACTTAATATATACTGAATTGATCTTCTGTATATAAAGATAACTGAAAATGAATCTTGATGTGAATGGAATGGGAGAGGGAGAGGGAGATGGGAGGGGTGTGAGTGGGAGGGAAGTTATGGGGGGGAAAACCATTGTAATCCATAAGCTGTACTTTGGAAATTTATATTTACTAAATAAAAGTTAAAAAAGATTAATAATTATTCTATTTTGCTGAGTATACAAAATAATGGAAAGTGTCAAATGGTGTCTTGACTCCTAGTTCCACCCCACACTTCCTAGAGATAGGAAACTTGTAAATTATGATTTTTAATCTCTGTTCTTAAACGTCTTTCTCATTGCATCCTTCCAATGAAAAAATGAACAATGGATTTATCTGTAGCAGAAAGGGGAATATAAATCATTTTTTCCAACTTTATGGTAACTAGTCTTTGTGTGGTTATAAATTATAGGCCTAGAAGGGATGGTTGAAATTTTAGTTAAAAAAAAAAAAAGAAAAAAAAAACCCTCATCCTACATTTCCATTGCTGGGTAATCTGAGGAGTCTGTTCTGTCTCCTACCTCAGAGATGTACTCTGCCTCTGGAATACTGTTAGCTGTCTTGGCAGAAGGGAAGACTTAAAGAGACACATGGCATCTAGAGCTTATTTTCATATCTCATTGACCAAAGAGAGTCAATCTGCCACACCAAACTCCCAAATCATCAGGAAGATGGAGATACTTTGAGAACAGTATTAATAGTGACTGTAATTATCTTCCATCACAAGAAATTTCTGTGCTTCCAATACCTTTGTGAATCATTACCAGCAAGAAAATACACATGCTAAAAAGTAGAAAAGAAGAAAAATAAAACAAATAAAAACTTAAAGAATCTTCAGCTTTGTGACTATCTTTAATGAAAGCATCGTTTAAATCAGTGCTTCCTCATGAGATTCGGTATTGATATGGATAGCATTATCTCAGTAGATCTCTAGATAAAATTTATTACCTTCTGTGAGTCAAAACCTCATTTGGATTCCAACACATCTCACTTAATCTCTTCATCATTTACTAACAAGTAACAACCAGGAAAGAATGGTGTAAGAAAGGAGTCATTGTTATTCCATGTACTCAGTTTTTTTAAGCAAAGGAGAAATCTGGATCCAACTCTGCTTTACACGGCACATATCAAGGCATCAGAAATCTGGCCACCTAAAACTTTCCATAGCTCCTACATTGATCCAAGCTGCAAACAATTCTCATGACATATTTGATTAAAAGAATTTCTTCCTGATCTTCCTGTTTATATATGTGAATGATATCTCACTCCTTCAATTAATTAGTCCTGTGCTCAAACTTCAGGTCTTTCTCTTTCTTTGAAAGATTTGAATGAGTTCCCACATAATATTCTTTCTATATATATGGCTTGATTTATTTTATTTTGTGGCAATGTTTACCTTTTAAACATTCCATATCTATTTTGTTTATCTATCTATTATCTGTCTTCCAAACTAAGATGTAGATTACACCAAGACATTAAATTTTCCTGAGTTTCTGAAGAACATAGAAAATATACAAGCTTAGTGAATGATTGAATGAATTCTGTGCTTAGGTAAATTAAGCAATATTTTATGGGCTTTTTGGTACTTCTGACATCCTTTGTTTACACAAAAGTACTTAGTATATAATAACCCTGATGTTATGAATACAAGCCTTTTTCCTCATTCTAAGGTCTTCTGAATCTACAGTGCTACATGTTAATGTTAGATATTAGCCACACTATTGATGGATTCAATTTGCACTGCAATAGACAGATATAAAAGTGAAATGGAAATAAATTTATTAAACAAAGTCAATGGAACATGCCTTATCTATTTAGAGACTTTAAATAATGATTGAAATAATAGGATTTGTTATTTTTAAATCAGTTTCATGCATTTAACCATTAGTTGTACAGATTTTTATTAGTCCTCGGATATACCAGGGAGTAGTGAGAAACAATTTCTTACACCATTCTTTCCTGGTTGTTACTTGTGAGTAAATGCTGAAAAGATTAAGTGAGATGTGATGGTTTTGACTCACAGAAGGTAATAAATGTTATATAAGATCTACTGAGATAATGCTGTCCATATCAATACCAAATCTCATTTTTGAAAATTATTTTAGCTAATATGGGTAAATTACTAAAAATGTAAATTAGTAAAGTTGCTGAAAATCATTAAGTAGAAAAAATGAACACAAAGTCTGACAGAAACAATTTATAACACACAGACATTAAAAACATACTTATGTGCCCTTTATCCATTTGATAATTGTGATACATAAAAGTAATTGCTATGTTTGAACTCAAATTCTTTGAATTCATTTTCATTGAAAGTTGTTTAAAAGAGTTTTATGTTATAATCCCTGTAAATTAAACCTATTCTTATTTTAAGCAAGTATTTTAAAAATTATTGTCATTATTATATAAAGAAATAGAACTATTTATGAAATTTTAGTGTTACAGAAATTCTTATAAATTAAAATAATATTTGTTATAGCTATATAGCATTTTTCATCTGCCTACATGTCAGTATTTAATGTTACTTGATTTGTAAAAATGTCACACAGAAAAAAATACAAAACCTGTCAAAATGATAACACACAAACCAGTAAGAACAGCAGATATCATATGTTTTCCCTGATCAGGGATAACTAATAGAGTACCTAAAATGCAATGTATTGGAGAGAAATGGACATTTTGAGATTCGGTGATCATTTACAACCCTTGTCTTTTCTGTTGAGGATCAGTGTTTTTGTTTTGTTTTGTGTTGTTTTTTGTCATACTATTTGTTGACTCTTTTCCTTAGTGTAGGGTTAACTTTACAATCATTAAGTAAACCGAAAGTAGGTCTCTGTAAAAATTGAATGTGGGAAAGGGAGAGGGGGAGGAAGAAGGCTTGGAACAGGGGTGGGAGGGAGGGAATTACCACTACATTCCTAAATCTGTATATATGAAATACATGAAATTTATGTAACTTAAATAAATTAAAAAAAACAGAAATAATCAGAATAATGTGTAAAATTTCTTTTTCTTAATTAAGTCGATTATATCAAGAATGTTACCAAGATCAAGAATGTAAGAAAAATATTGGAAAACACTTTGTTTGAATAAATCTGTGATGAATAATAGCTAGTGAGAATATTAAGGAAGGATTGTAGAAGCAACCACACCCAATGCTTAATCATTGTACAGAGAGATTGTACAAAGGATCTTCGAAAAGGATAAAGAAAATGGATATTATGATAATATCATGTAAGGATTTATCAGCTTCATTTTTATGCAGTATCTATAAATAAATTTATTGAAATGGAACCAGTAATACTACAGTATTTCTGTGCTGAGCGCTCCCCTCCCCAAGTCCATTCCTACACTGTAGAGGCACAGAGATTACAGTTTTTATTCCACTTCTTCACAACATTTACAAGTAAATTCTTGTAATTCTATCAATATATTTTGTTAATTGCAATATGTGAAAACAGTTTTTTTAACTTTTTTTTCAGAATAGAGTTCAATTTATATAATAAACACTGTAGAGTTGTGCATAGAGTCCACATATAAATCATGCATAAATTCTGCCTTTATTAAAGTTGTATATTGGTATATTTGTCACAATTTATTTAAAAGATTTATTTATTTTATTTGAAAGAGGTACAGAGAGGGAATGAGAGAGCAAAAGAGAAATATCTTCCATCCACTGGTTTACTCCCCAGATGGCTGTGACTGCTAGCTGGAAGCCTGAAGCCAGGTGTCAGGAGCTTCCTCCGTGTCTCTCACATGGCTGCAGGGACCTAAGCACGTAGGCCATCCTCCATTGCCCTTCCCAGGCCATTAGCAGGAAGCTGGATCAGAAGTGGAGCAGCAAGGACTCTAGCTGGTGCCCATATGGGATGCTGGCACTGCAGGCAGCAGCTTTGCCTGCTATGCGACAAGGCTGGCACCTGTCAAAATCCTTAAACTACACTCATTTCTAATATTACCTTTCCATACTGCCTCTATCCCGCCTACCCCTCCAAGCCTTTACTTATCAACATTCTATGATCATGATGACTCTTTTTATTTTATTTCTCACATATGAGGGAAAACACATGGTATTTGTCTTTCTGTGTGAAACTTACTCCACTTAACATGATGTTGAGTTAATTCATCTATTTTGCTGCAAATGATGGGATTTTCACTCTTTTTATGACTGAACTGAATTCCTTGTATATATATAATATATGTATATAAATATATATTATATATATTATATATTTTATATATATTATATTTTATTATATGTACTATATTATATATTATTATATATACCATAATATATTATTATATATGTATATATTATATATTAATAATATATTATATTATTAATTAATTATGATTTATTTATTTTATTATATATATATTTTAACTTTTATTTCATGAATATAAATTTCCAAAGTACAGAATATTGATTACAATGACTTCCCCCCCATAACGTCCCTCCCACCCGCAACCCTCCCCTTTCCCACTCCCTCTCCCCTTCCATTCACATCAAGATTCATTTTCGATTCTCTGTATATACAGAAGATCAGTTTAGCATACATTAAGTAAAGATTTCAACAGTTTGCTCCCACACAGAAACATAAAGTGAAAAATACTGTTTGAGTACTAGTTATAGCATTAAATCTCAATGTACAGCACACTAAGGACAAAGATCCTACATGAGGAATAAGTGCACAGTGACTCCTGTTGTTGACTTAACAAATTGACACTCTTGTTTATGGCCTCAGTAATCACCCTAGGCTCTTGTCATGAGCTGCCAAGGCTATGGAAGCCCCCTGGGTTCATATTTTATTATATATTATTATATATATGTATATATCCCTGTATATATACCATGTAGTCATTTTTTAAATTTTTTAACTTACTTATTTTTTGACAGGCAGAGTGGACACAGAGAGAGAGACAGAGAGAGAGAGACAGAGAGAAAGGTCTTCCTTTGCCGTTGATTCACCCTTCAATGGCCGCCGTGGCTGGCGCGCTGCAGCCGGCGCACCACGCTGATCCGATGGCAGGAGCCAGGTGCTTCTCCTGGTCTCTGTGGGGTGCAGAGCCCAAGCACTTGGGCCATCCTCCACTGTACTCTCTGGCCACAGCAGAGAGCTGGCCTGGAAGAGGGGCAACCGGGACAGAATCCGGCGCTCCGACTGAGACTAGAACCCGGTGTGCCGGCCCCGCAAGGCGGAGGATTAGCCTAGTGAGTCGTGGCGCCAGCCTCATATAGTCATTTTGATTCATCTAATGATGGACACCTTGTTGATTCCATATTTTGGCTGTTGTATACAGTGCTGCAGTAAATATGGTGTAGCAAGTATCTCCTTGATACAATAATTTCTTATCTTTTGGATATATAACCACTACTGGGACTGCTGGGTCATGTGACAGTTCTATTTTTAGTATTTAAGAAATCTCCATACTGCTTTCCCTACCAGTTGAACTAGTTTATATACTAATTTATACCAACAGTGTATAAGAGTTCCCCTGTACCGTCATCCATAACCAACACTTGATACTATTTCATATTTGATAATAACCAATATGACAGAGGCAAGGTGATATCCCATAGTTGTTTTGATTTGCACTTCACCAAGGGCTAATGAATCTGAGCTTCTTCTCATCTATTTGTTGTCCTTTTGGGAAGTGTCTATTCAAGTACTTTGCCCATTTCTTGACTGGATTGGTTGTTTTGTTGTTGAGTTCTCTGAATTCCTGATATACTCTGGATATTAATCATTTGTCAGATAAGTAGGTAGCAAATATTTTCTCCCATTCTGCTGGATGTTTCTTCAATGCATTGGTTTGTTTCCTTTGCTGTACAGAAGCTTCTGTGTTTCACATAATCCTATTAGTCTGTTTGTGATTTGTTGCCTTCACATTTTGGGGTTTTACCCAAAAAATCATTGCTTATACCAATGTTGTGGAGGGGGGAAAACCCTGTATGTTTTCTTCTAAAAATTTCCAAGTTTCAATCCACATATTTAGGTCTTTAGGTATTTAAAACATATCCTTTTTAAATATCATGAAAGGTAGGAATCTAATTTAATTATTCTACATAAGTCTATACAGCTTTGGCAGAACCATTTATTTATATTCTCCAATGTATATTCTTGATACCTTTGTCAAAAATAAGTTGGATTTATTTCTGTGGATTAATTTCTGAGTAGAACTTCTTTTACATTGATGTATTTGTATATATGGCATTGCATTGCTCTTTTAACTACTATAGCTTCATACCTGGCTTTGAAATCAGGTATTGCTATGCCTCCAGTTTGATGTGTGTGTGTGTGCATATGTGTGCGTGTGTATGTGTTTTCTTCAGAATTGCTTTGGGTATTCTTGTTTTTTTTCTGGTTCCATATGAATTTTAGGATTTTTTTCTAATATTGTAAAGGATAGCACTGATATTTTGATGGGGATGCATTGAATCTGTAGACTGTCTTAGGTAATCTGGACATTTTAACAGTACTAATTATTACCATTCATGAATACAAAATATCATTCCATTTTTTGTACCCTTAATGAATCATTTTTTTTAAGATTTATCCATTTAGCCTAGTGGAACAGCAGGTTATTTGAAACTCAGAGTTACACAGAAAGAGAAGAAGAGGCAGAGAGAGAGAGAGGTCTTCCAGTCGCTGGTTCACTCCCCAATTGGCTGCAACAGCTGGAGTTGTGCTGATCTGAAGCCAGGAGCCAGGAGCCGAGAGCTTTTTCCAGGTCTCCCACACAGATGTAGGGGCACAAGGACTTGGCTTTTCCAAGCCCTAGCAGAGAACTGGATCAGAAGTAGAGCAGCCAGGACCCTAGCCAGAGTCTATATGGGATGCTGGCAGTGCAGGCGATAGCTTTACCTGCTAGGCCACAGTGTTGGCCCTGATGAATCCTTTCATCAGTGTTTTTTAATTTTCAATCAACATTCCTTTCACTACTTTGGTTAAATTTATTCTTAAATATTTAAAATTTCAGAGCTATTGGGAATGGAATTTATTTATCTTTCAGCAAGAACATCAACAATATATAAAAATGTTAGTTGTTTGTATGTTGATTTTCTATTCTGTGACTTTACTTAATTGCCTTATTAGTTCTAACAGCTTTTAAGTAGTGTGTGTAAGTTTTCCCATGTATAAAGTATGACATTTACAAAGAAAGATTTTTTATTTCCTCCTTTCCAATTTTGATCCTTTTATTACTTTATCTTACCTAATTTCTCTTGTTAATAATACCTCCAAAATTATATTGATTAAGAGTGGCAAAAGTGATCATGCTTCCAGTTTTTCCCCATTTGGTACAATATTGACTATTGGTTTGTCACATCTAATCTTTATACTTTTGAGGTTAATTCCTTCCACATCTTATCTGTTGAAGTTATTATCGTGAAAAGTGTTGAAGCTTATCAAACATTCTACTGCATCTATTGAGATGACTTCTTTAGTTCTTCATCTGCTGGTATCATTTAGGACATTTATTGATTTGTGAATGTTGAAGCATACTTGCATCCCAAGCATAAATCCCATTTGTTTGTGATGTATGATCTGACCTTTTTGATGTAGTGGTAGAATTGATTTGTTAATATTTTGCTAAGAATTTTTACATCTATGCTAATCAAGGATATTGATCTATAGTTTTGTCTTTCAGTTATAACATTGGCTTTGGTATCAGATTGATGCTGGCCTTATAAAAGAGTTTGGCAGAGTTTCAATCCTGTTCGATATTATGGAATAGTTTGCAAAGTGTTGAAGTATTTTCTCTTTAAATGTGTTATAGAATTTAGGACTAAAGTTGGGATCTTGGACTTCTCTTTGGTGGCAGACTTTTCATTATTGTTTCAATCTCTTTACTTGTTATTATGTGCTTAGATTTTCTATATCTTCTTGTTTTAATCTTGGTAGGTTATATGTACTCAATAATTTATCCAATTCTTTGAGGTTTTCTATTTTGTAAGCATACAGTTCATCACAATGGTTTTTTCATGATCCTTTGTATTTCTGCAGCATTGGTAGTAATGTCTCCTTTCTCAGCTTTCATTTTCAAAAGTTTTGTCTCTTTTTTCTTTTTCAGTCTGATTAGAGATTTGACCATTTTGCTTATCTGTTCTTTTTTTAAAAAAAATGTATTTGAAAGACAGATCTACAGAGAGAGCTAGAGCCAGAAAGAGAGAGGTCTTCCATCCACTGGTTCACTCCCCAGATGATGAAACATCCAGAGCTCAGCTGATCTGAAGCCAGGAGTCAGGAGCTTCTTCTGGGTCTCCCACATGGGTGGAGGGGCCCAAGGACTTGGGCCATCTTCCACTGTTTTCCCAGGCCATAACAGAGAGCTGGATTGGAAGTTGAGCAGCCAGGACTCAAACCAGGTTCCATATGGGATGCTGGCACTGCAGGCTGGTGCTTTAACCTGCTGCAGTGGCCCTATATTTTGCATATTTTTTCAAGAAAACAGCTTGTTAGAACAAGCATTCAATATGGTCGTCAGTTCAAGTCCTGGCTGTTCCAGCTTCCTGATAATGTGCCTGGGAAAGTGGCGGAGGATGGCCTAAGTGCTTGGGTCCCTGCACCTACATGGGAGACCTGGATGAAGCTCCAATTTCATGGCTTCAACCTGGACCAGCTCTGGTCATTGCAATCATTTATGGAGTGAACCTATGGATAGTAGATTTTCTCTCTCTCTGTCTCCGTTTCCCTCTCTCTCTCTCTCCTCCCTCTCTGTCTCTCCTCTCCCCCCCCCCTTTGAAACTTTGCTTTCAATTAAGTAATGAATTTTATTTAAAAAAAAAAAAAAACTTCTTTCTCTTTGATGGAGCTTTTGGTTTTTATTGTTGCTGTTGTTTCAATTTATTTCTACAATGGTTTATATTATTTCTTAACATTGGATAATTTGGGGTTTGGTTTCTTCTTATTTTCTGAGTTTTTGAGATATTTCATAAGATTGTTTCTTTGAGGTCTTTTTAAAATATTATCACCTATTAATATATACTTCCTCCTTTTTTTTTTTTTTTTTTTTTTTTGGACAGGCAAAGTGGATAGTGAGAGAGAGAGACAGAAAGAAAGGTCTTCCTTTTGCCGTTGGTTCACCCTCCAATGGCCGCCACGGCTGGCACGCTGTGGCCAGCGCACCGTGCTGATCCGAAGGCAAGAGCCAGGTGCTTCTCCTGGTCTCCCATGGGGTGCAGGGCCCAAGCACTTGGACAATCCTCCACTGCCTTCCCGGGCCACAGCAGAGAGCTGGCCTGGAAGAGGGGCAACCGGGACAGAATCCGGCACCCCGACCGGGACTAGAACCCGGTTTGCTGGCACCGCTAGGTGGAGGATTAGCCTATTGAGCCACGGCGCCGGCCTATACTTCCTCCTAATACCACTTGTGCTGTCACCCACAGGCTTTGATAGGTTATGTCTGACCTTCAATTGTTTCATTAAAATATGTTTAATTTTTCAAAATGTATTCAATGATTCATTAGGCATCCAGGAGTATGTTGTTCAATTTCCACATATTTGTAAATGTTCTATTGCTTTTCTTGTTAATTATTTCTGATGTTATTCTTTTATGGTCTTAGAAGATACTAGGTATTCTTAAAAAACATCATGCTAATAATGACTTGTACTTTGTTAAATTAGACACTTGATATATGACTTAACATATGGCTTATCTTAGAAAATGTGCCTTGTAATGATAAGAATGTGTATTCTTTAGCTGTTGGAAATGTTCTGTAGTGTTAAGTCTATTTGATCTTTAATATGGGCCAAATTTGATACAACTTTGTTGATTTTCTCTCAATAATCTGTCTATTGGTGAAAGTGGGGTGGTGACGCACCCACTATTATTGTATTAACATCTATCTCTCTAGATGGGCCATGAGTTTACACTTGGATTGTTACTTTGGCTTTGATTATATGTGAGCTCAGAAGTTTAAACTCTGAGTGAGGGATTCTTTTTGGATTAAACAATGTCAGTAATGCCTGAGTGTCATAGTTGTCTAGTCTACAGTGGTTTGTAGAGATAGATGTAGTAATTTCATGTGGATATGGGCTTCATAGAGTGTATATATTTGCTTCCCAGAGAATTGGCTCTTTTTTTTAATTTTTGACAGGCAGAGTGGTCAGTGAGAGAGAGAGACAGAGAGAAAGGTCTTTGTTTGCCATTGGTTCACCCACCCATGGCCACCACAGCTGGCGCGCTGTGGCCGGCACACTGTGCTAATCCGAAGGCAGGAGCCAGGTGCTTCTCCTGGTCTCCATGTGGGTGCAGGCCACAAGCACTTGGGCCATCCTCCACTGCCTTCCCTGGCCACAGCAGAGAGCTGGCCTGGAAGAAGGGCAACCAGGACAGAATCCGGCGCCCCAACAGGGACTAGAACACGGTGTGCAGTCCTACAGAATGATTCCAAACTGTACTTGGGATTTTGCTTTGGCAGCTGGTGGGTCTGGAGTAGTATAATGTACATGAGTTCTTCCTTAGTTCACACCTGGTAGGTTCTGGTTTCTCTGAGGAATCTATTGCTACCAGTCAGTGACCTAAAGACACTGGGTGACTTCCAATTGTGTTCAAGGTTGTGAACTGATAGCCCCAAATACTAAGCAGAGAAATAAAGATGGGATCTCTGATACTGAAGGTGAATGTGAATTATTCCAGGAACTGTAGAACCAACAGTCGAAGTCCTGAATCTGCAAGACACAGAAAACTTGCCCCAGTTTCTACAGGACATGCAATGGTGACACTGGGACTTGTTCCCTTGGAACACGGTACCATGTGCTAAGGGATGCAGAGGTACCATATTCAAACCTGGTCCTCTCTCTATTTAGCCATCATCTTGGTCTCTCCTCTGAAGGCTTAGATAAAAATATAACTCCCAGGTCCCACCTCAACCTATTACATAGAATAGGAGAGTTAGACACTCATTTATTTGCTTATCAAACTTTGAGAAGCACTGGTGTTAAGCTACAGAGAAGTTGTTGCAATTGAACAGACTGCCTACCACACTGGAGGTCTGGGACTGTGTTCCTGCCTGTTAGAGACCCAAAACTTCTATCTGTAGCTCCAGTTCCTCCATTGACTGTAACATGTAAGATATTAGGGGCAGATGACTGTTTTCTGAACACTGATGCTTGTGTTTCTATAGCAGTAGAGGAAGCCAACAAATGAGAAATTAACTGCAAATATATTCCAAAGAATTATACACTTTGACAAACAAATCAATAAATGTATCTGATCTTACATTCTAAATGTAGTGTCAACATGTTTTATAGATAATCACTGAAATCTTTCCAATGGTTCTCTGGTAGTTTGATGTTTTTTCAAGGGAACGTGCAAAGTAAAGTACTTTTGCTTAGGTTTTTTTGAAATTTTTAAGTGAAAGATGCTATTATTCCAAATATATGCTTATTAACTCATAAATTCTTAAACCTACAAGAGATATAATCAATATTTGGATTATTGCTAGTTTTACAACATGAGTGGTTCATTTTATTTGTTGTCTATATACAAGCTATTTTTTAAAATGTGTATATTTAGTGTTAATGGATCTAAAAGGAGAATTAGACTCCAATACAATAGTAATGGAGGACTTCAACACCCCACTTTCATGAATGGACAGATCAACTAGACAGAAAATCAACAAAGAAACAATGGAACTTATTGACACTGTTGACCAAATGAGACCTAACTGATATCTAGAGAACTTTTCATTCCACAGTGGCAGAATACACATCCATTTCTTCAGTGCATAGAACTTTCTCTATGACACACCATATGACAGACCATAAAGGAAGTTTCAGCAAAGTCAAAAAAATTGAAATCATACCGTGCATCTTTTCTAAACATAATGGGATGAAGTGGGAATTAACAACTCAAGAATCCCCAGAACATATGCAAATACAAGAAGATTGAACAACACGCTTCTGAATGAACAGCAGGTCATAGAACATATCCAGAGAGAAATCAAAATATTCTGGAAATGAATAAAGATAACAATACAGCATATCAAAACGTATTGGGTACAGCAAAAGCAGTGTTAAGAGGGAAGTCTATAGCCAATGGTACCTACATCAAGAAATTGGAAAAGCATCAAATGAATGAGATTGCAATGCATTTCAAGGACCTAAAATACAACAAACAAAAGCCAAAATTAGTAGGAAAAAAGAAATAATTAGAGAAGAAATAAGAAAAATTGAAATAAAAAATGACAATCAGTGAAATGAAGCAAATTGGGCACAATCAAGGCAATTTATGACAAACCAACAGCTAGCATCCTATTGAATGGGGAAAAGTTGGAGTTATTCCCACTAAAATTGGAAACCAGACAAGAATGTCTACTCTCATCATTGCTATTCAATATAATCCTGTATCTTTTGGCCAAAGCCATTAGGCAAGAAAATGAAATCAAAAGGATGCAAATTGGAAAGGAAGAAGTCAAATTATCCATGTTTGTAAATGACATGGTTCAATATATAGAGGAAACAGCAGACTCCACAGATACTATTGGAACTCATGAAAAGTTGGGTAAAGTGTCAGGATATAAAATTAACACCAAAAATCCAGCATTGTGGCATAACGGGTAAGCGACCACCTGCAGTGCCAGCATCCCACATGGGTGCCAGTTCAAGTCCCGACTGCTCCACTTCTGATACAGTCCTCTGCTAAGGCCTGGGAAAGCAGTAGAAAATGGCCCAGCTCCTTGGGCCCCTGCACCCACGTGGGAGACCTGGAAGATACTCCTGGTGCCTGGCTTCGGATCAGCCCACCTCTAGCGATTGCACCCATTTGGGGAGTTATCTAGTGGTTGGAAGAACTCTCTTTCTCTCTCTGCCTCTGCCTCTCTGTAACTCTCTGTCTTTCAAATAAAATAAATAAGTCTTAAAAAAATTCAATAGCTTATATATATAAAATGTCATGGCTGAGAAAGAACTTCTAAAATCAATCTCATTCATAACAGCTACAAAAAATTAAACACCTTGAAATAAATTTAATCAAGGAAGTAAAAGAGCTCTATGATGAAAATTAAAAAAATATTAAAGAAAGAAATAGAAGAACATATTAAAAATGTAAAAATATTCCATGTTCATGGATTGGAAGAATCAATATCATCAAAATGTTCATACTACCAAAAGCAAATTATAGATTCAATATAATCCCAATCAAAATACCTAGGACATTCTTCTCATATCTAGAAAAGAATGATGTCAAAATTCCTATGGAAACATCACAGACCCCTAATAGCTAAAGCAATCTTATACAACAAAAACAATGCCAGATTTCAAGACATACTACAGGGCAGTTATAATCAAAACAGCCTGGTACTGGCACAAAAACAGACATGTTGACCAATGGAACAGAATAGAAACCACAGGAATTAATTCATGTATCTACAACCAACTAATCTTTGACAGATGAGCTAAAATCACTCCCTGGCGAAAGGACCACCTCATCAAAAAATTGTATTGCCAAAACTGGATCTCCATGCACAGAAGTATGCAACAAAAAAGTAACTAAAAAATAGTCAGCTCACAATGGCTCAAAGGTTAAAATCTATTTAGACTAAATTATCACGTGTATTAAATTGAGATATAGAGAGAATAGAGAACTGCCCACAGTTATATAATTACTAAGATTCAGAATTGGAACCCTAATTTCATTCTTCAAATTCCAAGGCCAATATTATTCCATCACGGAAGGTTGCTTCAAAAGCAAATGAAAGCACTTCATTCTTGATATAGCATAGAGAAAAGCTTTTGTCTATTTGAGAATTCCTTGTCACTATAACCTGAATGTCTTTAAGAGAAGATATTTAATTTTTGAATTAAATAGAATATAGATCCTAAATTATCTTTTTATAATTCAAAATGACGTAGTTGAACGGGAATTAAGCTTTAAGGAAAGCATAGTAATGAGATATTTATAAATTTGAATCGACTGTGTCTCAGGGAAAATTATTAAAATATAAGACAGAGGCCGGCGCCGTGGCTCACTAGGCTAATCCTCCGCCTAGCAGCGCCGGCACACCGGGTTCTAGTCCCAGTTGGGGTGCCGAATTCTGTCCTGGTTGCCCCTCTTCCAGGCCAGCTCTCTGCTGTGGCCCGGGAGTGCAGTGGAGGATGGCCCAGGTGCTTGGGCCCTGCACCCCATGGGAGACCAGGAAAAAGCACCTGGCTCCTGGCTCCTGCCATCGGATCAGCGCGGTGCGCCGGCCGCAGTGCGCCGGCCGCGGCGGCCATTGGAGGGTGAACCAACGGCAAAAGGAAGACCTTTCTCTCTGTCTCTCTCTCTCACTGTCCACTCTGCCTGTCAAAAAAAAAAAAAAAAAATTTAAGACAGAGCTTCAATTACATGAATGATTTTCTGAATTTTTTCTTACTTTAATGGAATTACACATTTTTTTCTAGCAACATGAACTTTATTCACATGGAATCAAAATTATCACCAAATTCAACATAAATTTCTTGTATTATTTTGAGTTTGAGTTATTGCATTATAAGTTATTATGTGTCACTGAGATTTGTAACTTAATGTTAAAATAGAAATTTAGAACAGAAAATTCCTTAGTACTATTGCTCCTCTCTGTACATAAAATATTTCCATTGTTCTTCATATAAAATATCCACCTGTATAAGAAAAATAAAAGGACTTACTATGAAGTGAGTGAAACTTCAGTCCTCATTTGCATTTTAAGAACCTGATAGAGGCTCTAATGATATCTTTAACTACTTATTTGTACGTTTGTAAAATTTGCACATGAAATGCATTTAACCATTTGATTGATTAAGCCCACGTACATTCCACGTTATAATCTGTTATAAGCAACATTTCACTTCACATGGGGCATCATTTTATTGGGCCTTTTTGGGGTATGGTTAAGACAAACTTGATCTAGGAATGTATTTATATCCTGTTTATTGTGTTAAGGATATTATCTAGTTTGAGGGGGGGAAGACGAAATGATGAATTTTAGTGGGATATTCTTCAGAAAAAAAAAAATGACCTTTTGAAATTTCCTGACCCTCTTCCAGAACCTTGTGCAACTGAGGATTCTTGGAAATTTCAACTTCATTAACCTTACAGTAAATCCATTTCTCTTTGAAATTTAAGTATGTAGTTTGTACTCACTTGTTTTAGTTGAGTTTAGTTAAGTTGAACTGACAGAAAATTAATAGATTTTTCCTTTCTTTTTGATACTTCCCCTAGATTCATCCAGCAACTTAACTCTGGATTAGTAATTCCTTCTGCCCCCAATAAACTCTTTCTAGAACCTCCTATTATGCTGTTAATCGCCTTTCCCTTTCTGTTGTGTTGGTTTATTGTTTTCTACATTTATCTCCTGCTTTCTTTGCTTATTGTCTCATTTTATAAACTATTTGATCTTTAAAGAATCTTTTTTAAATCTTACTTTGACACCAGAAGTAATTTTCCTTTTAATAGATGCCTTTAATTCATTAATTTTATGTGCAAGAATAATTGCTGGTAATAAAATGTAGATATTATTCTAAGGACTTAATCTTCACAAAACACATTTAATCATCACAAAAGAAAATTAAGGTACATATTCTTATTACTTTCATTTTACATATGATGAAATTGAGGCATTGAGAGATTAAATAATTCTTCTAAGGCTGCACAACCTGGAAGAGGCCAAGATAAATTTCATATCTTGGCTGCCTGGCTCTAGAGTTTATGAGGCTAACCGTCATAGCATGAAGTCCTTTCTGCATATTCCTTTATATTATCATATTATATGCTTCCTATTTATTTATGTTCCATATTTTATTCCATATTGTATATTCTTTATTTTCTTTTAGTAATTTGGAAAGTATACAGATTATATTTCTTTATGCTTTTGCATTTTTTATAAAATATACATGAGTCTTTTTCTTTTATTAGAAATTTATTATTTTATGCCACGTGGGTGGCAGTACCCTAAGATTTTAGCCCATCTTCCCCTGTCTTCCCAGGGAGCTTGATTGCAAGTCAAGCCATGGGGACTTAAGCCAGCACAATATGGAATGCCAGCGTCTTAGGCTTCCCCACTGCATCATAACCCCATGCCCCCTGTTTCTCTTACTATAAAAGTAAGAATCATATAGCATCAGTGAGGTGCCACCTATGTAAAAGGAAAACAAATAGTATATCACTTCTTTCTAGACCTTTTCTTCTCTTTTTATTTTAAAATGGCTTAGAGATACTCACACAAACAACTAGTATGTATTTTCAAAATATTTTTTCTCAATAGAAGGAATTTAAACATTTGCATTTACAATATAAATCAGTAAAATACTGATAATCTATTAAAAATCCTTTCCTAATTTTTTATATTTTTTCTTTAAAAATATTTTTTACTTGAAATAGAACATTTTCTTCAGTTTGGATTTATATTTTGACTGTCAACATGCAATATATTAGAGAGAAACCTCCATAAAGAAACTGTCTTACCCAAACACCTATTTTGTAGAATTATTTATACTATACTTGAGTCTGAGCTGAAGATTTAGAAAATCCCTGTTGTATAATGAGTTCAATTTTCTATTTTTCAAGGTTTTCTCTATACTGTGAGGTAATCACCCCAACATCATAAGAACTATATCAAACTACTTGTCATTCGATATTTATGAGATTTCATTTGCACTAAATCAAAGCATATATAACAAAATTCAGTTCTATTAAGATGAATAATAATTTACACTTAAATATTTGAGTTCTAGATAAAATGTAGCAAATGTGCAGTTCATTTTTCCTTAGGGAGTTTTAGCAAACAAATCAGAGGTACTTCTATTTCAATGAATCATTGCATAAGAAAGAATTCTATAGATGGCTATGAAACAAATAAATGTGAAAAATAAAATGTATTTAATACAGAAGATCTTCAAAAGGCTTGTCTTCATTCAATTTCAATGATTCATAACAATTTACTTCAGTGTATTTTTTTAATTTTTTTATTTGACAGGTAGAGTTAGACAGTGAGAGAGAGAGAGAGAGAAAGGTCCTCCCTCCATTGTTTCACCCCACAAGTGGCCGCTACGGCCGGCGCTGCACTGATCCGAAGCCAGGAGCCAGGTGCTTCCTCCTAGTCTCTACGGGGGTACAGGCGCCCAAGCACTTGGGCCATCCTCCACTGCCCTCCTGGGCCACAGCAGAGAGATGGACTGGAAGAGGAGCAATGGGAACCAGAACCTGGCGCCCACATGGGATGACGGCGCCACAGGCGGAGGATTAACCAAGTGAGCTATGGTGCCGGCCCCTACTTCAGTGTATTTAAAAATCATTTCCAAATATTGTTTTGAAATATTTCCACTTAAAGAAAAGATTAATGGTCATATTAACTTTGAAATTATATTTTATTTTTTTCTTTATTTTTCAAAGAAAACAAATGTTATGCATTTCATACATGTTTCCCATCCACCTGCTACACCACAGTGCTGGTCCCTCTCTTTTACTTTTTAATCACAAGTTTAATCCTCCACTAAATAAAGAATCAATAAGCACTAATAGAAAAAGCAGTTACTCAGGAGTATAGACAAGGGCTATAAATAATAATCAAATCTCAAAATGTCATTTTTAATCATATATATTACATATATTTGGTATTTATATATTAGTGAAATAAACCAGTCCCTAAAAGACAACTACCATGTTTTCTTGAATTTGTGGTACCAAATGTAGAAATTATCTTAAGTCAGTATTATTAGTGTGGAAAATATGAATGAGAACAGGCAATTGATGCTACTTGGGGATGCTAATAGTATAAAGTAGACGATTATGTTATCCATTTGATGCTTATGATGCCATTTTTAGGCAGGATTTATATCACCATTTTACAAATGAAACAATAGAGACAGACTGCTTTTATATATAACCACATTCATATAGAGGGTATTGAGCAAATTCAGTATATTTGCCAGGTAGTAAGGAAAGTGTGTGCAGAAAGAGATCTCTATTGATTATAGACATGGATTTATAGATCTTTGTGGGAATATTCAGTCTAGCTACCAAATGTAGGTGTCAGTAATTTTTTAAAATACATTTAAAATTTTTTCTAAAATTTTAAATAAAATTTGAACATTTTATGATTCATTAATTATATTATTTATATTTGAATAGTTTATTTTAAAATGATTAGCTACTTCAAGTTTATATTTGTTTTCAAGAGTCAAATGATGTTTTGGAACTGCCTACGTACTAACATAGTATTCTTTTTTCTGTATCTTTTGTTCATTGTTTATTTGTTTTTGTTTTATTTTTAATTTCCCTCATATTCTGTACTTCTCTCCTCTTTCATTTTCTGCATTTTAGCAAATATATATCTAATTTCAAGCATATATGAGATTAAGTAATGAGGGGCCAGCACAGTATCCCCAGCAGGTTAAAGCCCTGGCCTGAAGCTCTGGCATCCCATATGGGTGCCGGTTTGAGACCCAGCTGCTCCACTTCCAATCCAGCTCTCTGCTCTGGCCTGGGAAAGCAATGGAAGATGGCCCAAGTCCTTGGGCTCCTGCACCTGCATAGGAAGACCTGGAGGAAGCTCCTGGTTCCTGGTTTCCGATTAGCGCAGCTCCGGCCGTTGCAGCCAACTGGGGAGTAAACCATCAGATGGAAAGACCTTCTCTCTCTCTCTCTCTCTCTCTCTCTCTGCTTCTCCTCTCTGTGTAACTCTGACTTTCAAATACATAAATAAATCTTTTAAAAAAAGAGATTAAGTAATGAGATAGCAAGATTATCAAAACAGTGAAATATCTGCGTGTATTTGTGTGTATCTCCCTGTCTCTCACTCTCTTATTTTATATCTTATTTTCTCTGTCAATTTTCTAATTCTTTTTCATGAAGACTTGATTCCTCTGATCAGCAGCACTTGATTTAAATGTATCTCTAGGCTCCCAATAGTCCCCGGTTTATCTCTGAAAGCTCCATTAACCATGCACAATTTTGAGGTCTCACTGCCAAATTCCCTGGTTAATCGGCTTGCACTGCTTGACTGTGTTTCTTTTCTTTCTTTAGTTTCAGTATTTATCCAATTGCATGTGGCCTTGGAAGGCAGAGGATGATGGAGTGCCACTGTATACTTCTATCTGCCTACCAATTTTCTTTTTAAATTTTACTTGGCTTAGAAACCTAATACAGTAGACAACAGAAGAAGAAATTATATTGGCAGAATTTGTTTAAGATTTTATTTATTTATTTGAGAGGGAGAGTTGCACAGAGAGGGACAGAGAGAAAGGTCTTTCATCCCCTTGTTCCAGGAGCTTCTTCCAGGTTTCCCACGTTGGTACACACTTGAGCAGTCTTTTACTGCTTTCCCAGTCCAGAAGCAGAGAGCTGGCTGGGAAGAGAAGCAGCCAGGACATGAACTGGTGCACATATGGAATGTGCCACACTCAGAGGCTTAGTCTACTATGACACAGGACCGACCCCTGTCTACCAAATTTTATTTCTTATTACACCTTTCCCTCTGTTGACAAATATTCACCTTAACTGATTTTCCAAGACTCAGGTAAGCATTTCCTTAGCTTTTGATACTACCCTCACACACTTACTGGATGTGGGCAGTGGGATGGGAGAGAGCAGGTCTGGGCCTTTTGTTTTAATAGCATATGATGCTTATATAGTCTAAAGCCCACCGGCGCCGCGGCTCACTAGGCTAATCCTCCGCCTTGTGGTGCCGGCACACCGGGTTCTAGTCCCAGTCGGGGTGCCGGATTTTGTCCCGGTTGCCCCTCTTCCAGGCCAGCTCTCTGCTGTGGCCAGGAAGTGCAGTGGAGGATGGCCCAAGTACTTGGACCCTGCACCCCATGGGAGACCAGGAGAAGTACCTGGCTCCTGCCATCGGATCAGCACGGTGCGCCGGCCGCAGCGTGCCAGCTGTGGTGGCCATTGGAGGGTGAACCAACGGCAAAGGAAGACCTTTCTCTCTGTCTCTCTCTCTCTCACTGTCCACTCTGCCTGTCAAAAAAATTTTAAAAAAAAGTCTAAAGCCCATGGTTTTGGTTGAACAACCAAGAAAGTATTCTTTGTCATATATAAAAGTATAAAATATATATCAGTGGGTAAAGCAAGAATTTCCAAGGTTATATTTTTTATTGTTTAAGAGCAAAAAAAAATTGAATGATTACAAAATTTTACTTGAGCTATTTGAGTACTAGACATTTGTAAATGTTTAACTTAGACATGATGGCTCAAGAGGTATTCCAATTTTATAATATATTTATTCTTAATATGATTAGTATATGTTATAAATATACTCTGTTGCTTTATATTCAATAATAAAATGTTTCTTTATTATAATAATATTGAACCTTCAAGAAGCTACTAGGTATCACTATGAGACTACTGGATTCCTTTTACAAATATTTTTAGGGGCCTGCATTTTGATAGAAAGGTTTCAGCCACTATTCCCACATCCCATGTTGGTGTGCTGTTTGAAGTACCAGATATTCTGCTTCTAATCCATCTCCTTACTGATGTGCCTGTAGATGGCCCAGGCCTTGGTCCTTCTCACCCATGTAAGAGACATATATGGAATTCCAGGCTCCTGGCTTCAGCTTGGTCCAGCCCTATCTGTTGTGGCTATTTGGGGAGTGATCCAGTGGATGGGAGATCACTCTCTATCTCTCCCTCAATCTTTCTCTGACACTCTAATGAAAAATGAGTCTTTTTTTTTTTAATTTTTGACAGGCAGAATGGACAGTGAGAGAGAGAGACAGAGAGAAAGGTCTTCCTTTGCCGTTGGTTCACCCTCCAATGGCCACTGTGGCTGGCGCACCACGCTGATCCGAAGCCAGGAGCCAGGTGCTTCTCCTGGTCTGCCATACGGGTGCAGGGCCCAAGGACTTGGGCCATCCTCCACTGCACTCCCTGGCCACAGCAGAGAGCTAGACTGGAAGAGGTGTAACCGAGACAGAATCTGGCGCCCTGACCGGAACTAGAACCCGGTGTGCTGGCACCTCAGGTGGAGGATTAGCCTATTGAGCCACAGCGCTGGCCAGAAAAATGAGTCTTTAAAAAATTAATTAAATAACTCACACGCACACACACACACACACACACACACAAGTACATGAGGTTAAGCCTGGTTATTTAATCCATCTTCCTTCAAGTGGCCTTGCAGGAAGTAGCAAGATAACCCAAGTTTTTAGACCCCTGACACCCACATGGGAGACGTAGATGTGGGTCGTGTCTCTTGGCTTCTGCCTGGCCTACCTCTGGCCGTTGCAGCCATTTGGAGAGTACACCAACGATGGAAGATCTCTGTCCCTGTCGCTCCCTCTCTCTCTGTAATTCTGGCCTTCAAATAAGTAAATGAATCATAAAAAAATTATATATAACCATAATATTAAGTTAATCCCTAGCCATTAAAATATATTAAAATATTTAGAATAAAGTCACCAAAGCATGTCCACAGGATTGAAAAGAGAGCTGTGTTCACTCTCAGGTTTTAAATGTGTGTGTTCCTTATAACCAATAACCCTGGGATGCTTAATCATCCAAATGTTACATTACAGCAAGATCCTCCCCATAATACAGGATCTTTCTCTTATGAACAGTATGTTTCTATTACTGGTCATTGCATCACTACTCAACAATCTGGAATTTGGTGATAAGAGTCATGTCTCTCTTCCTTTTGATAAAATTACTGATTACATACCAAGAATTGCTAAATGTATTTGTCAAGTACTATCTACATGATATTACATGTCAGAAATATACTCTATTTTTTTTAAGATTTATTTATTTGAAAGTCATAGTTACACAGAGAGAGAAGGAGAGGCAGAGAGAGAGAGAGAGAGAGGTCTTCCATCTGATGATTCATTCTCCAATTGGCCACAACTGCACCAATCCGAAGCCAGGAGCCAGGAGCTTCTTCAGGGAATCCCATGTGAGTGCAGGGGCCCAAGGACTTGGGCCATCTTCTACTGCTTTCCCAGACCATGGCAAAGAGCTGGATCAGAAGAGGATCAGGCAGGACTAGAACTGGCACCCATATGGGATATGAGCACTGTAGGCAGGGGCGGCTTTACTCGCTATGCCACAGTGCTGGCCCCTCTAAAATTAATATGTGTAAAAAATACTTTGAAATTTTATTAGGACTCAGTTACTAAAATTTTAATTCAGTTATTAAAATTAAACTTATTTAAAATTAACCATGTTTAACTGTATGAATTCATTTTTTATGAAAAAAAAGTTTAAGAATTCACAGTAATTTTTGGTTATCATACCAAACCCAGCCCTCATTATTTCTAAGACAATACTAACTACTTTGGTCACATGTTTCTGTACATTGACTCATTTCATAAGTTCAACTTTTTGCCTAGACCCTGTCACAGACATATGGTGACACAGCAATACAAAGAAATGGTTCACATGAGTAAAGGTACTCATGTTTTTATAAGATTTATTTATTTATTTGAAACTCAGAGTTGAATTGAGAGAGAGGGTGGGAGAGAGAGAGGAGAGAGAGAGGGGAGAGAGAGAGAGAGATTTCTATATGCTGGTTCACTCACTCCCCAAATGATGCAACAGCCAGGGCTGGACCAGATTAAAGCCAAAAGCATCTTCCGGATCTCCCACATGGGTGTCAGGGACTTAAGCACTTTATCTTCCCCTGATTTCTCAGGCACAGTATTGGGGAGCTGGATTCTAAGTTGAGCAGCTGAAACTTAGCCAGGTTCATGTGAGATGCCAACACTGCAGGTAGCAGCTTAACCCACTATATCACAACAGTGGCAGATACTCAGATTTTGAAAGGAAAGTAAAAGCAAGGAATTATTTTATGGGTCTTATAGAGTATCCAGATAAAATTACCTGGGTAGTTTTCAAAATCAGTGAGAATAACCTCATTTTATGCAAGCCATTTAAGTTTTCTTAGCTCAGGAATTTAAAAATTTATGGCTTGTGTGAACCATGTATGATTTTATATTATTTGTACCACCATAAATGTGTGAAATTCAAATGGTTCCATCCCATATTTATAATTCAGCCTCTATGCTCATATATATTAAGTATCTTTTTTTAATAGTTTGGTTTAAAAATCTTTGCAAATTGTACTAATTTTTTGCCTTGTATTGAAGAAAACAATGCCAAATTATTACAGTGCTCTCTTAATGTTTCTTGTAGGGTGCTAAAGGATATGATATCCAGTGCCATAAACCTTTGTATAAATATAGATGATGTGAGGAGTTGGTTTATACGTATACCATAGCATTTTCACTTTAAAATAAGTCCCCAATAAAGTGTGTGTGTGCATGATATGTTTCTTTATAAAAGCAGAGTTTAGAATTTTTTTCAAAGATTTATTTATCTGAAAAGCAGAGTGGCAGGGGGAGATGGGGAGCAGGGGGAGAAAAAAGAGACTTTAGTCCTATTTATGTTTCATTGTGCAGATAAAATTGAAATATATACTGTATGTAAAATAACACTATAACTGTATAAAATCACGTTTTTTCCCTAAACCTTAATATGTCTACTATTAAAAGTATACATTCTCATATCCTGAACATAAAGATTGAAACTTGGCAAGGGTCCCAGGAATGGACATTTCTAACAGTAGTTGATTCTAGTGCAGGTACTCTGGGAAATCAGATACAGAGAAACAGTGCTGAAGTTGACTCCTGTACAATGGAAAATAATGAAATATTTGTGACAGCAAAATAACATGAAATGAACATCAAAATTTTCCATTATTTGGGGCTGGCATTGAGGTGAGCAATTTAAGCCACTGCTTGGAATTCTGGCAGCCCGTGTCAGAATGCTGGTTGAAGTCCCCTGCTGCTCTGCTTCCAATCCAGCTCCCTACTGATACATCTGGGAAGGCAGATGAAGATGGCGTAAGTACTTGGGTCCTTGCACCCACATGGGAGACTTTGGTAGAATTCTGGGCTCCTGGTTTTGGCATGGGCCATTCCTGGCCTTTGTGGCCATTTGGAAACTGAACCAGTGGATGGAAACTACTTCTCTCTCTCTCTCTTTCTCTTATTCTCTCTTGCTTTCACTCTCACTCTCTCCTCTCTCATTTATCACTCGCCTTTCACATAAACAAATTAAAGAATTAAAAACATAATTTCCATCATTAATCAGTATTAATATTGTACAAGTTTTGCTAAATGTTAATATGCTGAGTCCCAATCAATGAAAAATTTATCTGGACTGGGGTTTGGTACAGTGGGTTCAGCTGCTTCCTGAGATGACAGTATCCCATTTGAGTGCTGGTTCAAGTCTCAGCTGCTCCACTTCTGCTCCAGCTCCCTGTTTATTCTCCTGGGAAACAGAGGAAGATGGCCAAGTGCTTAGGCCCCCACTACTCATGTACATCCTTGAAATTTTTGCCTCAACCCTTACTGTGTTTTGATGAACAGAAAATTATATAGAAAAGACAGATGTAACCGAAACAGCTATCTATACATTTCTTCTCATGCTAAAAACTTGCATGTTGAATGGCTGATTATATGCTGGTATGTGATATGTTCATATTTTTGAGAGACTACTAAGCATTTTTCAAACTGTATCATTTTGCATCTCCAGCAGCAGTGGTATTTCCAGATTTTAATTTTAGTAATTTTATTTATTATTATGTGATAATATTTCAACATGATTTTAGTTTACCTATCCCTAACAACATATGAATTTGGGCATTTTTACTGAGCTTATGTGCTGTCTATGTGTCTATCTTCTAAAGAATACTTTTATTTACTTTAATCTACTTGAAAGGCAGAATAACACAAACACATTCAGAGAGAGAGAGAAGGTATCTTCTGTCTATTGGTTCACTCCCCAAATACCTTCCACAGCCAGGGCTGTACTACTTCAAAGTCTGGAACCAGAAACTCTTTCTAGGTCTCTTACACAATTGGCAAGGCCCCAAGCACTTCAGCCATTATTTGCAGCCTAGAAGGATGCACTAGCCAGAAGCTAGAAAACTTTATATAGATTATAAAGTATGAATTAAAGTTCATTTTTTGTTCATATGGACAATATTTGTTCTAGCACCACTGTTTGAAAAGACTATTCTTTCACCATTGAACTGTCCTTGCATCTCTGTCAAATGTTAATTGCCCATATACTGTGGTTCTATTTCTGAATTCTCTTCCATTGATTTCCTTGTCTATCATGCTGCACATAACTCACTCTTATGTATTGTTGTGTGTCTGTGGTAGTGTGTATTTTAATCAGCAAATAATACCAGTTAAACTCCGTTCTTCAAACTTGCTGTGGTATTCGATTTACTTTGCATTTATACATTAATTTTACAATCAGTGTGGCCATTTCTCTGCTAGATTTTGCTTGGACTTGCCTTGAATTTATAGACCAATGTGACAATAACTATTTAATGTTCCAACTGTTTAGCAAGATAAAGGATATCATTAATTTTTATCATTTCTAATTCATATCAGCACAGTTATGTAGCTTTTAATGTAGACTTTCTATATACCCTTTATCAAATTTGGCCCTAATTGTATAATGTTTTGTATGCTATTTAAAATTATCTTTTTATTTCAAGTTGTAATTATTAATTAATAGTTAATAGAAATTCAATTGATATTTGGTAATGTATTTTGCAGGTATGCTATACTCACCTATTGGTAGTAGATCATCTTTGTAGACAATATTGGATTTTCTGCATAGATATATGTATATGTAACTAAAGGCACTTTTTTTCTTTTCCTTCATTTGTTTTGTGGACTTAGTTCACTGTCTGAATCTTTCCATCCAATGTTTAAAGGAAGTGCTGGCTATTAATATACATTTATATTTTATTGTGAGACTCCTGATCTTAGGCCTAAAACAGTCTTTTCCATTAAGCAGGTTATTAGGTATTAGGCTACCTCATGCTTTTTTTAGACATCTGGTTTCAGGTTGAGGAATTTCTTTCCAACTCCTAGTTTCACTCTATATCTATTCTTTTTGTTAAAAGATTTATTTATTTATTTGATAGGCAGAGTTACAGAGAGGCAGAGGCAGAGAGAAAGAGGGTCTTCTATCTGCTGGTTCACTCCCCAGATGGCTGCAACTGCGGGAGCTGGGCTGATCCAAAGCCAGGAAATTGGAGCCTCTTCCAGGTCTCCCAGGTGGGTGCAGGGCCCCAAGAACCTGAGTCATCTTCTACTGCTTATGCATGCCATAACAGAGAGCTGGATCAGAAGTGAAGCAACTGGGACTCGAACCAGTGCCCATATGGGATGCTGGCACTGCAGGAGGTGGCTTTACCAGCTACACCACAGTGTCAGCCCCTCTATATCTATTTTTTATGAGAGTGTTCTTTTAAATTAGTTTACATTTTTAGAAATGATTGTTTTATTCTGTCATTTGCACTTTCTCTATTGAAATAATCATGATTTTTTATATTTTAGTGTGTTAATATGGTGAATTATTTTTAACCCAAACTAGCAGGATTTGACTTTATATTGAGTTGTGTAGTTCACTTGTAATTAATGTGACTGTTGATATGGTCAGCCTTAAGTTTACTATCTTTCTTTTCTTAAAGATTTATTTATTTACTACTTAACTTGAAAGGTTGAATGGCAAAAAGGGAAGGATGGGGTAGGAGAGGGAGAGGGAGAGGGAGAGAGAGAGAAAGTGAGCACTTCTATCTTCTGGTTCATTGCCCAAGTGGTTGCAACAGCCAGATTTTTGCCAGGAAGAAGACAGGCGCCAAGAACTCCATCCTTGTCTCCTACATGGCTATCAGAGGCCCATGTACTGGATTAATTTTCCACTACCTTACCAGGCACATTTTGGTTTCTGTTGGCATGGAATATGTTTTTTCAACCTTTAACTTTCAATCTGCATTCATCTTTGTTGGAAAGATGTGTTTCTTTTAAGCAGCAAATAGATGGGTTTTGTTTTTTAATTCATTCAGCCAGTCTGTGCCTTTTAACTGGAGAGTTGAGGCCTTTTACATTCAATGTGACTATTGGTAAGTAGTGAGTTTGCCCTGCCATTTTCCCAAAAATATCTCTAATATATGTTTTGAACTTCCTGTGATCTTTGACTGGGAGATTTTCTTCCTTTACCTTCTTTCATATTGATGGACATGTTTCTGTGTGTCACATATGTTTAAGCATCTTTTGCAGGGCTGGACGAGTGGCGACAAATTTTTTTCAATTTCTGCTTGCTATGAAAGGTCTTTATTTCGCCTTCATTCACAAATGAGAGTTTGCAGAAATAATATTCTGGAATGGCAGGTTTTTTTTTTTTTATTTCTCTTAGTGCTTGGGCTATATCTCGCCATTCCCTCCTAGACTGTAGGGTTTCTGATGAGAAGTCTGCTGTGAATCTAATTGGAGATCCTCTGAGAGTAATATGATGTGTTTCTCTTGCACATTTTAGAATCTTTTCTTTATGTTTCACTGTGTTGAGTTTGATTACAATGTGTTGTGGTGAAGATCTCTTATGGTCATGTTTATTGGGGGTTCTATGTGCTTCCTGTACTTGGATGTCTCTGTCCTTCTCCAAGCCTGGAAAGTTTTCTGCTAGTATCTCACTAAAAGGCCTTCTAATCCTTTCTCTCTCTCCATGCCTTCAGGAACTCCTAGAACCCAAATGTTGGTTTTTTTTAATAGTATCCTGTAGATATCTAACAATATTTTTTTAGATTTCTAATTTCCTCTTATTTTCTTTGGTTTGACTATACTTTCCTCTGCTCTGTCTTCTAAGTCTGATATTCTCTCTTCTACGTCACTGATTCTGTTTTTGAGGATCTCAACTGTGTTTTTCATTTGTTCTATTGAATTCTTCATTTCATTTTGATTTCTCTTCAATATCTCATTTTTTTTTTTTTTGACAGGCAGAGTGGACAGTGAGAGAGAGAGACAGAGAGAAAGGTCTTCCTTTGCCGTTGGTTCACCCTCCAATGGCCGCCACGGCCAGCGCGCTGCGGCCGGCGCACTGCGCTGATCCGATGGCAGGAGCCAGGAGCCAGGTGCTTTTCCTGGTCTCCCATGGGGTGCAGGGCCCAAGCACCTGGGCCATCCTCCACTGCACTCTCTGGCCACAGCAGAGAGCTGGCCTGGAAGAGGGGCAACCGGGACAAAATCCGGCACCCCGACCGGGACTAGAACCCGGTGTGCCGGCGCCGCTAGGCGGAGGATTAGCCTAGTGAGCCGCGGCGCCGGCCTTTTTTTTTTTTTTTTTCAATATCTCATTTTCACGTTCTACTAAATTCTTCATTTCATTTTGATTTCTCCTTAAGATTTCATTTTCACAACAGAGATTTTCTGTCCTGTCCTGTCCTGTATGGATTTCTATAGTTCATGCATTTGTTTTTGATAACTTCTAAATGTTCTCATCATAAATTTTTTGAAATCTGTATCTTGCATTTCTTCTATCTCATCATCTTCATAATCTTGTATTGGAGTGTCATGTTCATTTGGGAGTGTCATGATGTCTTCCTTGTTCTTGTTTTCTTGGTCTCTGCATTTGTTGTTTGGCATTGTGGAGATATTCTTTGGTTTCATCTTCTTTTTTTTTTTTTTCCTCACTGTGGTGGCTTTTCTCATTATCCTATAACTCTAGACTAAGTGGACTGTCTGCTTTTGGTGAATCACTAGAGGCTTATGGTGGGTGTGGCCAGAGAGCTCTTGTTGAGTTCTTCAGGGTTAAGGGTGTGCCTGTGATGACACACCCAGGTTTAGTGTGGTAAATCTCTCTCTCTCTCTCTCTCTCTCTCTCTCTCTCTCTCTTTATTCAGAAGGGAAGTAATTCTGCTCAGCTGAACTCTTCTCCTTGAAGGCAATCAGTGCCTGAGCACTAGCCCCTTGGGTATAATATTTGTCTGCTCTGTCCCATGAACCACACAAAGGATCTGTACAGTCCTTAGCATAAGCTCAAATTCCCCTGCAATGTCTCTCACCTAGTAGCTAAAGCCACCCAAATTTGTGGTGTCTTGCATCAAGACTACTCACGTCTCAGCCACACTGTGAGTTCTCCCACAAACCCTCAGTTTGTTTTCATAGTCCCGGTTCATAAGCTCCATACATTCACTAGGTCTTGGTCTCCTGTTATTTCTGCCCACTAGAGTCAGGTTATTCTGCTTGTTTGAGGGTGGGCACAGCCCCAAGCTGGCGCAGTTGTTATGTATGTCCAAAATGGTGTCTGCTCTATTGTCTTGCTCGCCTTTGTAAGGGGAGTGGAGAGAGAATCATATCCATACCAGTCCCTTTTATTTATTTTTTCCTCTCCTCTATTTAGGCTTGTGTACTTTCCCGCATGGGGCTTCAAGCCTCATTCCCTCTAGACTCTTCCTGACACTTTTCTGCCAGTGTCTCTCGCGCTACTGAGGTTTCGCCTCACCTTTTCCAGCGCTGGTGTGTAGACTCGGCAGCTGGGGTCCCGAGCCGTGGGCACCCGTGCCCTCCATGTAGGTCCACTGTGTCCCTCTAATTCCAGAACAGTTTCCTCTGCAGTTTTTTCCCTAACTCTTACCTGAGACTACATTATCTCCACTTTATTAAACTATCATTTCCCTGACTTTCAGTGAGCTCCCTCCCTATTCCGCCATCTTGGAGCCCTCTGTAACTTTCCTTTTCCTTCCCAGGCACATTAGCGTATATCTGGGTTAGAAGTGGAATAGCCAAGCTGCGATTGGGCACTTCCATATGGGTTGGCAGCGTCACAAGTGGAAACTCAACTCATTGTTCCACAACATGGAGACACCATTTTTTCTTCAATAATATTGTTTTTTATATACTGTTTTCTATTTTTTTCTGACATCTTTTGTGTCTTTGTAAGCCAATTCTGTTCATCTTTGTTGACTCATTAACTATGAAGTTTTGCTAATTTAGTGACTCTTACAGGGTTTGTCACTTTAATGGTCTATTTTCAATTTTTATTATTCCATCTCTGCTGTCATAAAATCATCATGCATTTGTATAACTCTGCTTATTTATTCAATGTTTATAAAAAGTTTTCATATATTTTAATTATTCATATGTTGCAAATATCACAACAAATTATTATCTTTTTAAAATAGTTATTTTAACTAAATTTCAATGATAAAATCATACATTTATCTACTTACATAATGTTTCTGGTCCTCTTCTTTCTTTTGTTGATGTACATCTCCATCTATATCACTTTCTTTCTTCCCAATACAAACACTTCTTTATGGTAGTAATTAAATATTCGGCTTTTTCACTTCTTATAAAGATTTTTCTCCATTTTCAAAAGATTCTATGGAACATAAGATTCAAGAGTGCTGATACTGTTTTCTTATCTCTCTCTCTCTCTTTCTCACTCAGTGCTTTGCTGATGTTGCTGCACTGTAATTGCTTGCACTGTTTTCAGCAAGGGTTCTGCTGGCATCCTTGCGTATTGTGTTCTTAACAACACACTGTGTGTTTGTTCTCCAGATGCTTGGGAGATACTCTCATATTTGGAGATGTCTGATTATAACTCATGTTGGTGTAGGTTTCTTTTTACACACTTCTAAAAAATATTTATTTATTTGAGAGGCAGACTTACAGAGAGAGAGAGAGACAAAGAGAAAGGTCTTCTATCCACTGATTTATTCCCCAAATGGCCACAAGGGCTGTTGTTGTGCCATCTGAAGCTAAGAGCCAGGAGCATCTTCCACTGCTTTCCCAGGCCATAAGCAGAAATGTGAATTGGAAGAGAAGCATCCAGGACAGAAACCAGCTCCCATATAGGGTGCTGACACTGCAGGTAGAGGCTTAGCCTGCTACACCACGATGCCATTCCCTTTTTATATATTTTGTAAAGTGACACATAAAATGAGAAATTTCCACACATCTTTTCAAAGACACTTTAAAAATTTATGGAATATTCTCATTATCATTTTTAAATTTTTAAAGTTTGTTTGAATTCAGAGAGACAGAGGGAAATCATCTTGACTTTTTAAATTTATTTATTCAAAAGATAGTGAAACAGACAAATCTTCCATCTTCTGGTTCAGTCTCTAAATGCTCTCCACCATCAGCTGAAGCTAGGGGATAGGAACTTCATCTGGATCTCCCATTTAGGTAGCATGAACTCAAGTACTTAACCATCATTCACTGATTAGGAGGCACCTTAGCAGGGAGCTAGACTGAGGGTGGAGTAGCCAGGATTCCAATAGAAATGCAGGGATCCCAAGTGGTGACTTAACCTACTGTGCCACAATTCTGCCCCAGCTGGATGAAATCAAATGTCATGACTTTTGCTCACTCTTCATTTAAGAATTATAATGTCCCTTCTTTTTTTCTTTGATTCTTTTAATCGTTCACAAGTATGTTCTATGTCAAATAAATTTTTAAAATTATGACATCTAATTATAATTAACCTCGTTAGGCAACAAGATTGGCAAAGTGGTATAAAATCAAAGACACATTGATAAAATGTATTTTAAAACACTCTCCTTTATTTGTCTGTTTATGAACTTGCTCATTCTAAAGTTCCTCCAAAATTCCAGATTTTCTGTCTCTTTTTAAAAAAGATTTATGTTATTGAAAGATACATTAGAGATGAGAGAGAGACACAGAGAGAAAAATTTTCCATCTGCTGGTTCACTCGCCAAATGGCTGCAATAACAGATTTGGGCCAGAAATCAGGCCAAACCCAGAGCTAGGAACCCCATCCTGGTCTCCCAAATGGGTGGCAGGACCCCATGTTTGTGGGCTATCTTCCGTTGCTTTCCCCAGCACTTTAGCACAGAGCTGGATCAGAAGCTGACCAGCAGGGTCTTAAACTAGCATTCAGATATGGGATGATGGCTTCTCAGGAAGTGGCTTAACCTGCTGAGCCACAATGCCAGCTCCCAAAAGTTCCTTCTGAAATATGTTCTGTAGAGGAGCATAACAGACATAAATTGATTCCAGGTTACAACTTTATTCCTTTACTTTACTCCTTGACCTGGAGAACTAAACTTCCTAAAAAGGCATTCTTAGGTTTAGACTTCTACAATTTGGACAAAAATTGGGAAAACTAATCCCTCTCAGAACAGGTGTGAGAGCCTCAAGACCAAATTCTAACAACCTGTGTTCATTTTAATTTTTCAATAGCTCAATAACCCATATTTATTCTCTTATTCTAAAAGTGTGCATATATATTTATAGGGGGGCATTATTTCTTTTGCTTTTATCAAAAATTTTCTTTTCAAATCTAAATCAGGCTTTCCAGATGCATTTTGTCATTTGAACTTGACACATATCTATATTATATAATTATACTTGCACTTTCTTTTATCTGCTCATCTGGTTCAATTGAATCTACATAGGTCAGATCAATTTTACCTTTACATAGTGACCCAACTTGAGTTTCATTTTAAAAATGCAGTTAATAGCAAGTGAATATTTTTTTAATTCAACAACTCTACTTTATAATTCACTGATTGTTCCTAATGCTATTAAACAACTTAAAACTTCATCATATGGGCTTGTGCAAGTAAAGCCACCACATTTGATACCTTCATTCCATATAGGTGCTGGTTCCAATCTTGGCTGCTCCACTTCCAATCCAGCTCCCTGCTAATGCTCTTGGGAAAAGCAGCAGAAGATGGCCCAAGGGTTTGGCACCCTGTCACCCATGTGAGAGACCCAAAATGAAGCTCCTGGTGCCTGGCTTCAGCCTGGCCCAGCCTTGGCCACTGTGGCCTTCTGGGGAGTGGATGGAAGATCTGTTTCTCTATTTCTCCCTCTCTCTCTATAACTGTGACTGTCATTTAAAGGAATAAACAAAATAATGAAATAACAAAATTCACAAATTGTTTTTCTTTATTACAAAAATGAAGAAATTGCCAATGCATAAATTATAGCTTCTCTCTTTCTCTCTGTCTAGCTATTTCAACAAATATTTTTATTGTTGGAAACAATCAACTTTTGGTTTTGTCTAAACACTTATCTTCAGATTGGTTTAATAAGCTATTAATAGAAAATTCTTACCAACCTGGACTACTGAAACTATCCTTCTGAGATAGTACTGCCTTATGCTCCTTGTTTGATCTGGGTGACTAATACCCACATTGTAAGACAGGAAACTTCAATGAATGGGATGAGAAATATTGGAAACTCCAGAGGTTTGATTGCATCTGATCTAAAGTTTGAATGCATAATTATTCTACTCAAATTCTTTTTCTCATATCTTTAATGTATACCAAACTACAGAGACTAAGAGGTGGAAGGTGATTTGTGCAGAACCCGATTCTAAGATACTTAAAAGTAGCAATGCTGTACTAGCAAAACACCAAATTTTAATAACTATTCTCATGAGGTCTCTGGTGAAAATGAAGGTCACCATTTTTGTTGGCATCTGAATCTATTTTATCACTTTTATTCCTTAGCACATTTTACTGGTTAATTTAAGTCTAGAACAGTCTATTGTCCTTGAAAGACAAATAAATGCTGGATTTTTTTCACATGCACAACAAAGGTGTTATGTGAAGTATTCATTGGTTAAATAAATAGGTGGCATTTAAAATTCATGTGGGACCCTCTACACTGAGGTTTGTTTAATAATTCAAAGTAAACCAGTGATAAAGAGAGCAATGCTCTGGGTGAATTGCTTATTAATTGTGTTAATAGAATTTAATGAAGGGATTTGGTTGTATAATATATAACATGTTTTTTAATGAAAGTGGTTTTATCTGAGTAATTAAAGTTTAAGTTATCTATCACAATATGATGGATTATTTATCTTCAGATTGTCTACCAATTTATAAATGCTGTTTCTATGCTCTAAGCAGCTAAATTAGTAATGTGTTGTGTCTCCGGAGAAATAAAAATGAGAAATTGATGCAAATAAAAAATAATTTGTACAGATCAAAATCCTCATTAACCCTGATAGCTTTATTAACACTCTACTCAAGAAGACAAGTCACCAGTGTCACTACACCCACCATTCTACAGTCATTGGTTAAGTTAGCATTATAGGTATCAGAAATATTTACACTTCATAACAATTTTTGACATATTTTGTCAATTACATATCATTTTCCTCTTGAACAATTTCCCAATAATTATATATGTTTCTTACCTTTAAAGACTTTATGAAAAATCAATATCAATTCTTGAAGGTTAGAATTGTCTATTTCCAAGCAGAACACATAGCCATCAGTTGTACTGTAATTGATCTGTGTTACTTCTTTTTTTCAGTGAGTAAAATAAGGGATTCAGATCATCGATAGCTGATCACTTATCTGAATAGTTGACATGAAGCAGTTAGCATGTAAATACATGTACTGGATATGAATCATCTTTTTTATCTGATCATTGTTTCCCACCTCATGCCTTTGGGCCTGACCCTTGTTTTTCTAGTTAAAAAAGGTCCCAGTGCATTCCTATGAAATATATCCAAAGGATCTCAAGTAAGGTCTTACTGCTTTGAAGCAGGGGACTTAGATGATGCAGTAGGGCACAGCTTCTCAAAATACACTGATTCAGGCCGGCACCGTGGCTCACTTTTGGTTAATCCTCCTCCTGCGGCACTGGCATCCCATAGGGGCACCGAGTTCTAGTCCTGGTTGCTCCTCTTCTAGTCTAGCTTTCTGCTGTGGCCCAGGAGGGCAGTGGAGGATGGCCCAGGTGCTTGGGCCCCTGCACCCGTGTGTGAGACCAGGAAGAAGCACCTGGATCCTGGCTTCAAATCAGCACGTTTCCAGCCGTTGTGGCCATTTGGAGAGTGAACCAATGGAAGGAAAACCTTTCTCTCTCTCTCTCTCTCTCTCTGTCTGTAACTCTACCTGTCAAATAAATTTTAAAAAATACATTGATTCATCACTTTACACTTTACTGATTTCATTTCATATGCACTGGGAACTGATATTTTGTTATATGGAATAAAAATAAATTACAACAAAAGTGAAATGAAAAATATTTATTTATGTATCTCAAAAGGCAGAATGACAGAGAAAGAGAGTGGGGTGGGTGGGGAGTGGAGGGAGTGGGAGAGACAGAGAACTTCCATCTGCTTGCTCACTTCCCAAGTGCCCACAACAAACAAGGACTGGTTCAGGCAGAAACCTGGAGGCAGGAATTCCAACCTTGGGTGGCAGGGACCCAAGTACTTGAGTGCTGCTTTCATAGGTACATTACCAGGGAGCTGGATGGAAAGCAGAGTGGCCTGATCTCTAATCAGCCCTCTGATATGGGATGCCAGTATCACAAATGGCAGCTTAACCTGCTGCACCACTTTATAGTGGTGAAATTTGAATTTTTCTTCAACAGATTTTTAGATTAAAATAATTAAAATTAGAACAAGCATAACACACTTATTAAAATAATTTTAAAATTGCTGCATGCTCATGAAAGCAAGTGAATAAGTGATTAGTATGCAAAATATGAGAAATGATTCCTAATTAAATACAATATGTATATGATGAATAAATGTGTTTATAAAAATTTAAAATTTTAAACATGTTTGTTGACTTGCTAAATTTAGGTTGGACTGAAAAGCATAGTACTCTCAGGGAAAATTATCAGAACTATTTCTATTTTATTGTACTAATATTTATAGTAGAATGTCTAGTTGATTAAAAAGGAGATTTTTAGAGCAATTTAAGAACATTCAAAATTTCACTTCAAGTTTGTTAAAAAAATTCAGTGATGTTACATTTTACACTTCCATTTTCAATCATTCATTAGTCATTAAATGATAGTTAAATTTAATCTGCCCAACAAATGCATTTTTAGGAATTGGATATATGTTATTCTTTTTGTTTCCTCTATATCACACTTTGTAAAATGATCCTAGTGCATAGCTCCCAGCACTCACAACTTTGACAGCACACCAACTAGTTTGTAGCTTGTTCAATGAGATAAGAGGACTGATCTCATTCCACGTTTCTGCACCCATGTCAAATTGTAGCTAAAGTTTCAAAACACCTTCAATTTTTGCACTTAAGTCATCATGGACCACTAACAGTTAATGGTCCCAGGCAATAATCCATGAATGACACTTGTGTAGCACTGCTCTAGGGAGAATGACTGGAAAGATTCATACAAATTTTAGAGGAATCACAGAGGTTGTAAAGCAAAGCAACTCCTTGGTTACCAATACAAAAAAAGCTCTGAGAAAACTGCAGTGTTACAAAATTAATTGATGCATGCCTCTGTGTATATAGATAGATGGCATTTTAACTTGCCTGTTAATTTATTTAATCTAGATTTAATTGACAGCAATACTGCTTTGCCTGGGTTAAACATTAAAAATGAACAAAAATCACAGCCCTTTCACCCCAAAAGTTGTGTCAATATTCACTAATCTCATCAACCCTTTTCAGTAAGGAGGGAGGAAGAAAATCATAGGAGAAATCCACTACAATTAATAGGAGTCTGTGCCAATTTTTTTAAAAGGATGAACTCTAACTTTGCCAAGTACAAGTTACCTTTCATATGGTAAATATGATAAGTGGCAAAAAAATCCAGTGACCCTTGGATACTTGTGTTATTAATGCTTGTTGAAAGAATCCCAGTAGGTAGGCAGGCACGTGAAACACACAAAAGCATGCATTGTTCATTTACAATGCCTATCCCAATGCAATCTTAAAACTTTACACAAACCCTTTTCAACATGAAATACTTTTTGCCCCAACTGCATCCTAGTATGTTATTTTTTCTGGCATTTCATGTTTTCATTTTAATATAATATTAATGCAAAGAGAACAGTTCAATGTAGTTCATAGGTACAATTCTAAAACTATAATGATATCCCCCATATATGATTTTGTTAATTTACATTAGAAAGAGTAGCAAGCTAATACTGTGACACTAATAGATCCAGAAATGTCCCTGCCACACTTCATTTTGAAGCCACAAGTAGGTAAAGCCTTCAACATTTATTATCAGTCACCTGTTTTTGAGTGTACATTATCAAACATAGCCTAGCTCTTATATCCACTTTTCAATTATATTTTTAATAAAACACATACATAACCATGACATAAAAATAAGTATAGATGTTCTATATATATATATATATATGTTCTATATATATGTTCTATATAGATGTTCTATATAGATGTATATATATTTCTATATATATGTGTATATATATATTCTTTATTTTATTATTTGACAGGCAGAGTTAGACAGTGAGAGAGAGAGATCAGGGAGAAAGGTCTTCCTTCCGTTGGTTCACCCCCGAAATGGTCCCTACGGCCAGAACTACACCGATCCAAAGCCAGGAGCCAGGTGCTTCTTCCTGGTCTCCCATGTGGGTGCAGGAGCCCAAGCACATGGACCATCCTCCACTGCCGCCCCGGGCCACAGCAGAGAGCTGAACTGGAAGAGGAGCAGCTGGGACTAGATCCTGGTGCCCATATGGGATGCCAGTGCCGTAGGCGGAGGATTAACCAAGTGAGCCATGGCACCGGCCCTATATACATATATTTTTATATTTATATATAATGACATAGTCATAATACAGAATAAAATATACACATAAGGATATATATATATATATGACTAAATATAGGTATTGAACCAGATAAATTTTTTTACCCTTGAGTAATAAGCTACCATTCTAATTAATTATGCCCATCAAGATCAACTGGGAGATAGAAGTATATCTCTTTGGTCTAGAAATCATGAACGATGAGGAATAAAACACAGAGAAATAAATTCCAAACAAATAAGTGCTCTAATCTTGGAAACAAGTAATTACAAGGCACTAATGAAGCATACAGGAAGCAAGCACCACGAGCACAGCTCCACAGTCCCTTCTTGGCGATATGCAAATATATTCCCACCAAGATTTATGGGATGGTACGCTCGCTAATGTGTGCTCCCACATTACAGAAAAAGTTCTGTTTTGATTATGCGACGTCTACATTTTATAAACATATATTTATGGAGCAATTATGACATGTTGCAGACGGTCACATTCATTAATCTATAGATTACAGACTACTATAATCAATGTTAGACTAGAGATATGCTACTAAATTCCGTAGAAAATTCCTCTGAGCAAATACTATTAGTGCCTTTGCCAGGAGACCTGTCATTTTCCACAGATACGTAAACATGCTATGACATTCTCTTTCTTTCCAAAGAGGGACAATCTACTATGGAAGACTGGTGAGTCAGCTTCTTGCTTAAATATTCTTTCTCACTGAGAAACAAAATTTTTACATGATTCTTAGAAGATAGCTAATGTATGTCAGCTAATGTAAGTCTGCCTGAAAGAGATGTGGAAATAATTGAATAACTATTTTGGTTGTTCAAATATCTTTTTTCATAAATATATACATAGAGGGCTGGCGCTGTGGCTCTATAGGCTAATCCTCCGCCTTGTGGTGCCAGCACACCTTGTTCTAGTCCTGGTTGGGGCATCGGATTCTGTCACGGTTGCCCCTCTTTCAATCCAGCTCTCTGCTGTGGCCCAAGAGTGCAGTGGAGGATGGCCCAAGTGCTTGGGCTCTGTACCCGCATGGGAGACCAGGAGAAGCACCTGGCTCCTGGCTTCGGATCAGCGCGGTGCACCGGCCACAGCAGCCGTTGGAGGGTGAACCAACGGTAAAGGAAGACCTTTCTCTCTCTCTCTCTCACTGTCCACTCTGCCTGTCAAAAAGCAATATCTATCTATCTATCTATCTATCTATCTATCTATACACATAGAAACATACACATGTCACTGTATGTACAATTTTCAGGTCACCTAAGATGAAAACACGAAAATCTCAAAGAAAAAGGAAAAGCCATCCATGAATGGACCTTTGGCACAGTGGTTAACCTGCCACTTTGGAGGCCCAAATCCTGTATCAGAGTCCTGACCCTGCTCTCTGTTTTAGCTTCCAGTTAATATAAACCCTTGGAGGCAGTAGCTGATATACTAAGTTCTTGGGTCCCTGACACCAACGTGGAAGTCTTGATGATTTTCTGGCTCCTGACTTGGGCCTAGCCCAGCCCTGGTTGTTGCTGACATTTGGGGAGTAAATCAGCAGATAGGAGAACTCTCCCTCACCTTCAATTAATCAACTAATTAAAGTAAAAATAAAATCAATCTAATGAATTTACTCCAGGATGCATGTGAAGCAATGAAAAAGTGATTCAATAGCAAGCAGGAGGAATGAGTCCCTTGATTTTGACTGATGTATATTTGATTTAAGTAGTAATAAGATGTAAAAATTTGTAGAGAATACTCGGTGAATTTACACGTGGATACTTGATTGTGTTAACTGGAATAAATCAGTCACAGAAAGACAAGTACACATGTCCTCTTTTGTTTGTGGAAGTCAGAAGAGTTGATCATATGGAAGAGAGGAGTAAAACAAAGGTCAGAACAGATATGAAAGGGTAAATGGGAGAGGGAAAGAGCGGGTCGATAATGGGTACCAAAATATGGTTGAGGACAGGGAAGTAGTTCTAATGCTCCATCACACATTAGGATACCTATGGTCTACAATAATTAGACATTCAAAATGGAAAGCAGAGAATTGTTTGAAGGTTCCTAACACAAAGAAATGATTGCTTCTGAGAAGATGGAAATAGTAATTACCCTGATTTGATCATTACACATTATATTCATGTGGTGAATTATAAAAATATAACTCATAAACAAGTACAAATAGTATATCAAAATCAAATCTTAATTTGAAAGAGTTTTTAAAATGTTTTTCCATCCTACTTTTGGTAGTTTGATAAGTCCTATAGAGAACTGTAAAAAATATTATGTCTTGTGATTATGCTTGTACCTAAGCTTTTTTCACACTTGATTTCAATTCCATACAGAACTGATCCTTTCTGAAATTGTTTCCTATAGAATTGTTTTCCTCAAGATCTGCTGAGAAGATCGCCTGCCTCAGAATCACCTGCAAAGAAGGGAAATAAAATGCACATATCTAAGTTCCAGATATTGAATTTAAATCTCTTTTATAGGATGTAGAAAGCTGGTGCTTTAGCAAGCCTGAAATGTGATATTTTTAACTCTATAAAGTATTAGAACCACTACTATAAACTCTACCAATAAATGAGAATAATATTACAATACTATAAGGTAGCAATAGTCCAATTTTTAGGACCTAATGATATGATATTTGTAAATGGTTTCCCATAGAACTTGGCTATTAAGTGGGTACTCAAAAAATATTTTCACATATAGTTTCTCAAAAGTATTAAAGTTTGTCTGAAGCAATTTAGAGATAAAATAACCACTTTAATTGAAGGGCCAAATTCAAACAGTCAATTTTGTCTGGAACAAATTAATAGAATAATTATAAAATTCTTTATTCTGATTGTGAAAATGAGAAAGCTTGTACGGCAAACCCATTTTTAAAAGATCTCAAAATGACTGAAGGTATTAAAAGGAAATGTCATTTTAAAAATGAGAATAAACTATCAGGTTCTTTTCCAACATTAGACTGGAACTTGTACTATAACACTGGGAGATCCAGATTGAGCTCTGGGCTCCTGGCTTTAGACTGGCCCCACTGTGGCTGTTGTAAGCATCTGGGGAGTGAATCAGTGAAAGAAAGATCCATTTCTGTCTCTCTGTATCTCTGTATAATAATGAAAAAGAAATTATATATAAAGTTATAATTTTAAAATGCAAACTCTCAGGTTAAGATCATATAGCTAGGAAAGAAAACAATTAAGAGGGCAGTAATTTTGAGATTGATAAGGAAAAACAATTTAATCAATAATTAATCCAAATTCTTAAAAACGTGTGCTTTCATTAAGGCAGCAGTACAACTTTGGAGTAAATTTAAAAAATCCTTTTGGGCAATAGATATATACATTATGTTTTATAATACTGAAATGTCAACCTGTGTTTTACATGAATGGAAATTAGACAAATGAATGATATGCAGAATGCTGAGAGGAATTTAAATAATTACTTTAAAGCTAAAATTCATAGAAGATAGGTGAACATAAGGTAGAATAAATAAAATAATAGCAGATAATAAACTGACTTAAAATGTCACAGTATTATCCTAAGAAGGAAATTTCCAAGAGCTGACAGAAGCTTAAGTTTTAAATAACTGTATTAGCTCTCTATATTAAACCATATATTTAAATTACAGAAGTCTTCATTTTCTTTCACTCCATAGGCAGTTTTTACCATGTTCTAATAACATAAAATTGTTCATGTCTTTGAACATTCCTTTGAACTACAATCATCAAGAAAGGTGGAGGCTCTATCTCTCAGCCCCTGCAGGAGCAGAGGACCCTAATCCAGGATGTGTGGAGTAGCACAGATTGCCTAATAACAGCGACCACCATTCCCTGCAGTGTCCTCCAGGACTCTCACGAATACATCCTGGCGCTTACAATCTCTCTTGCCTTTAACTCAGCGGTATTGAGTTCAAATTCTCTCTCCTCCTACATTGGATACATATACTGACATTGCATGTTAACTTAATAATTAGATGTGTTGTTGTTTGCTTATTTGGCACAAAATACATCAAGTATAAGTTAACAAATTGAGCTATCTAGTTTTCCTAAAGAAATACCTGTTTGAAGGCAGGATTTATAGCCCTTGTTTATAGCCCTTGGCTACATATCTACTAAGCTAAGATCTTTATACTTCTTACTTGATGAACTCTTTATTTAGTGAAGCATTAAGCCCTTGAGTATAAAGAAAATTAAAAATATGTTTCTCAAAAGTGAAAATCAGAGGAAGGGAGAAGTAAGGAGGTTGGGAGGGAGAGAAGGAGAAGGAGAAAGGGAGCTTCATTATATTCTTACAATTGTATTTATGAGCTATATTCAACTTGTTAAAAATTAAAATTAAAAAAGTCAGATAGCTACCATTGCCTTATTTAAACACTCATCACTTAAAGCACAAAGTATGATTTCATATGTCAATATGACTAACCTAATATTGTGATCATGACTATGAACATTAATTCAGTAGGAATAATCAATATATTTTGCCATTGACAATACAGTCACATTCTGTGTTGTCACTATCAGAAGACCCACAAATTCTCTGTTTATGGAGAAACATTTACAGCTCTGTACCTGATTACTTACTCTGAGAAAACTTCAGACAGCCCTAAAAGCCATGGTAAAATTTCCAAAAGCTGAAGGGAAAAAATGGAATTAAAACACCGGCATGTTTTGGATCAGTAACTTTTTTTAAAGATTTATTTATTTATTTGAAAGGCAGAGCTACAGAGAGACAGAAGCAGAAAGAGAGAGAGAAGTCTTCCATCCGCTGGTTCACTCCCCAGATGACCACAATGGCCGGAGCTGTGCATTGCAGACCAGGGCTTCAACCCACTATGCCGCAGTGCTGGCCCCAAAGCCAGCATTCGCAGTGTCTGCGCAATACATATTTCCTGTGAACTCCTTGAAGACCTTTAGTATAATGCAGCCTATATCATTCCCATTAGAATAAATGATTAATTCCCCATCAATCAATCACATCATGGGACAGCAACAAAATGACAGTGGAACAGAACAAGGTTACAACATGAGTACTCCTGATCTGAGATCCAGCATCTCAGCTTGAAGTCATTTATTGTTCATAAATTTCCTGCCTTGACTCAACATTTTTCAAGCAGTCAGATACTATTTCTGGTGTTATTCAACGTCATATAGTATTCTATTTAGAGATCAAAAAGTACACACTAATTCTGAGTCATCTTTAGGATTCTAATATACTGAAGTATTGAGTTTAATTAATTAGAAGCAGTTTATAAAATTATAAAACTGACCTTGATTAATCACTGTAATTTATGAATTTGAAGATTACCCTTAAATCCACAGACATTCCTCTTTATCATAACTATGCTGAGATTTAGTTTCTTTCCAAGTGAGAGTTCCAGTGATCTCTGTCATCTTACCTGCCTTACCGGGGAGCATGGGACTGTAGATGACATAGGCAGCACACAAAACATAAAGATCACTTGATTTTCAAAAAGGTGAATGTGCAGGCAAATGGCATTCAATATTCCATCAGTCAGGTGCAGATATAATGCAAACTATCCAAAGTATTTCTAGCAGAAAATGACTGAACTCAGAGACTACAGTTGTCATCCAACCCTGTGGAGGGAGGGAGTAGTGCCAGTCAGTACACTCCCATTGGCTCTTTAGCTTTTGTGCCTCTCCACCACCAAGGTTGCTACCTTAGGTCATCAATAGATATGCTATACTGGATGGCACTCAGTTCTCCCAGAGAATTGCTGTATTCCTGCAGCATCTCAAAGATACTATCACCCTTCCCCTCGCCTGATTTGCATACATGTCCACTTAATTGAAAAATCTTCATGTACATCAAGTACCCCAGCTACAAATCAATCCAGAATGTTTATTTGATTCTCTTGTTTCTCAGTAGAAAGATAGTGGAATGAAGTAGGGAGAAGCAATCAATGCGTCTTACAGAAAGACCTACTAAATTATGTGGAAAGGTTTACTGTCTAATAGGGAGGCAGAGGTAGTGAAAATGAACATTTGACACCAGTGGTTCTTACCTCAAGGTAATCTCATAGGCACTCACCTACCTGATTGGGACTGGGATTTTTGCCCCATTTCTAATTGTTTTTATCCTATCCTCAGTTCATTTCAAAAGCTCAGCAAGTCAGAATAACAATATCAACACTAATAATTCCATAAAGTCTTAATGAAAAACACAGAATTCAAAATTAGAAGGTATGTATCCTATCTTGACTTTGAATTAACTTGATATTGAATCAAGCAGATAACTCAGTCTTTTATGCCTAAATTATCCCAGGTTTTACTGGTGTTGCTTGTTTTGATTGGGAAGTGGAGAAATGTTAGAGAAATCTAAACATGGTACAAAATTGTCTATTTATAAGTAGTATTATCATAGGACTGCATAGAGTATGTGATTGGTGGTTGTATCAATGGAAATGTAAGCTGTTAAAGATAGAAAAAAATCATACTGACATTTTATGAACCTTTAAAGAGGGAGACATATTTTACAAAAGGTCATAAAGACATATAAGAGAGGATTAATGAAACCAGTGAGAATCACAGAAAGATAATAGTACAAAATTTCTCTTTTCTTGAACAGTCTGCTCCTGTTCTGTAAGCAATAAACATAGTAAACATGACTAAATATTTTTAATATTTATTTACTCATTTGAAAGAGTTTCAGAGAGAGGAGAGATAAGGAGAGGGGGAGAGAGAGATCTTGCATTCACTGGTTCACTCCCCAGACGGCCACAACGGCCAGCACTAATCTAGGTGGAAGCCAGGAACCAGGAGTTCCATCTCGGTCTCCCACATGGGTGCAGGGTGAGCCATCCTCCACTGCCTTCCCAAGCACATTAACAAGGAGCTGGATCAGAAGTGGAGCAGCTGAGACACCAGTCAGCTCCCTTTTGTGATGCTAGCATTGCAAGCGGTGGCTTTACCTGCTACAACACAACACGGACCCCTAAGCATGGCTAAATTGTAGAGCGTTTAAGTCTCACGAAAATCTACAATGAGGCTTTACCTGATATCTAGTATATGTCCCTCTGTTAAACATCTTGAAAACATCTTATTGTTCCTGTTTTACAACACTAGGCATATTTTCACAGGTTTCAATGCTGGACTCTTTTTAGGTCTTAAATTCTTAGAGGGCAAGGCGGGTGTTGACACTGACTGCATCCTTAGTCTGTGAATGGCATGCTATGCTTTGCACCTAGGCAGGATGAGATACTTGTGTATGTGAATAGGTGAGTTTTTCTGGATGACAAGAGAACAAGGAACAGAATGGCATGATACATAAATGGAAAAATGTGTTTTAAAGTGCCTTTGGAAGCAAGTTAAACATTTTAGACTATTGAGTTGGCAAAGAAAGGCATATAATATTGTTAAACTGAAGGAAGTGATTATGTGTGTTATATTACAACTAGATGGCTGGTAAGAATTATGTTGATTGATTAACTTCTTTGTAAGTTTAAATTGAGAAAATTGGTGTTTATGAGAAACTGGTAGTCTTAGAATTTGGAAAAAAATAGATTATTTTCAAAAGAGAATTCCTGAGTTTTAGAAAGAATGCTATGGTAGACTTCATTGGTAAACTAGTTTAAAACAAGTGCATGACCATTATTCTTAAAGAAAGATGCCACTATAAATCTGAATTCAGAGACTGAAGACAGAGAGATATAAATATGCTTTGTTGAGAAGTGTATATTGTTTGTCTTTCTTTTTTTTATAAAACTTTTATTTTATTTTATTTTATTTTATTTTATTTTATTTTATTTTTTTGACAGGCAGAGTGACAGAGAGAGAGACAGAGAGAAAGGTTTTACTTTTGCTGTTGGTTCACTCTCCAATGGCCGCCACGGCCGGCGCGCTACGGCCAGCACACCACGCTGATCCGATGGCAGGAGCCAGGTGCTTCTCCTGGTCTCCCGTGGGGTGCAGGGCTCAAGTACTTGGGCCATCCTCCACTGCACTCCCTGGCCACAGCAGAGAGCTGGCCTGGAAGAGGGGCAACCGGGACAGAATCTGGAGCCCCGACCGGGACTAGAACCCGGTGTGCCAGCACCGCAAGGTGGAGGATTAGCCTAATGAGCTGCAGCGCAGGCCTATTGTTTGTCTTTCATCATTCCATTCTTTGAAGAATTATATAGATGTCTTTCACAACCATGCATTAGAGAAGATAGCATTTAAGATACATTTGTTGTAAATGTGCATTAGGTTGCTTTCCAATATTGTTACAAAATACCTGAGACCAGCTAATTTATTTAATAAAGTTTATTCTGTTCATATAATTGAGGACTACAAGTCTAAAGAGCATGGCCCTGGCCCTGAGTAGGGTTCTCCTGGCTGTACCACATCACAGCATCATGGCTTCATGTTGGGAGTGTGTTTTTCTTTTCTGCGTTCCATATGCTAACACCTAAATACATATCAATGTCTTGATTTTCAGTTTTACCTTTGGCAACCCATCAGTTCACTATAGATCTCTTCTGCCATACTATAGGACCTAGGTAGCTACAATCCGTGGTCACCTTTGCTCCCTGATTAATTGATGAATTAGGCCAGTGGAGCATTGTGAGACTGAAGAAGACAATATGTCAGGGTATTTAGTCCTCTCTGCTTGCAAAGTATTTGCAAGTAGTTGAGTTCCCTAAATTCATAACCCCTATGAGGCAGCCTAACTCCATGATCCTGAGAATGGATAGGAAAGGGCTCACCAAATCAAGCCCTCTCAACACCTGCGGATATTCTAGCATCATCTACTGGTCAAGCCCTCAAATGCTTGGAAGTATTCTTTAATTCCCTGGCCAATGTAACCTTGAACAATTTGCTTGCTGAACAGGGTTGAGACTGCAAAGAGAATAATATCTTTTATTTTATTTTATTTTATTTTATTTTATTTTATTTTATTTTATTTTTTGACAGGCAGAGTGGACAGTGAGAGAGACAGAGAGAAAGGTCTTCCTTTGCTGTTGGTTCACCCTCCAATGGCTGCTGCGGCCGGAGCACTGCGGCGAGCGCACAGGGCTGATCCGATGGCAGGACCCAGGTACTTATCCTGGTCTCCCATGGGGTGCAGGGCCCAAGTACTTGGGCCATCCTCCACTGCACTCCCTGGCCACAGCAGAGAGTTGGCCTGGAAGAGGGGCAACCGGGACAGAATCCGGCGCCCCAACCGGGACTAGAACCTGGTGTACTGGCGCCGCAAGGCAGAGGATTAGCCTAGTGAGCCGCAGCACCGGCTAAGAATAACATCTTTTGTATACCATTTAAATCTTACATGAGAAGTTGCAATGAATATTAAAGAAATCTATGAACAGCCTAGAAGGCTTCACAGATTTGGATAACAAAACAGTTTGGCCTCTATGACCTGCTTATGCATGGTCCCTTCTCTGCTATAACTGATATTTGACCTCCTCCATTTTGAACCTTTTGTTAAAATTTGCATCTCTGAAGCTGTGACAATTCTGTACTGGGCTGATACTGGACCAGGGCTTTCTTTTTTTATTTTTTATTTTTTATTTTTTTTTCTTTTTAACAGGCAAAGTGGACAATGTGAGAGAGAGACAGAGAGAAAGGTCTTCCTTTTCCATTGGTTCACCCCCCAATGGCTGCTGCGGCTGGCACACTGCGGCCATAACTACACCGATCTGAAGCCAGGAGCCAGGTGCTTCTCCTGGTCTCCCATGCGGGTGCGTGGCCCAAGGACTTGGGCCATCCTCCACTGCACTCCCGGGCCACAGCAGAGAGCTGGACTGGAAGAGGAGCAACCAGGACAGAATCCAGTGCCCCAACCAGGGCTAAAACCTGGTGTGCCAGCGCCGCAGGCAGAGGATTAGCCTAGTGAGCCACGGCACCAGCCTGGACCAAGGCTTTCAACACAAACCTCCACCAGAAAAACCAAGTCCTTGTAGGCCATATGAACAGAGGGTCAGATATTTCTATGCTTTTGAGATTGAGGAATCAATTGTCTTTGCTAAGCAGGAAGCAGTTACAGAAGATGAGACCTGCAGCCAACTCTCCTTACCAATAAGAAACACAAACTCTCTCAGGGGAGAATGGGATATGACAGAAACCAGATTCCCAAATCAAGTGTCACTTGACAAAGACACATATCTGTCTCTCTATCTGAGAATGTAGCCAACTCCAACCACACGCTGCTCCACCCAGCTACAAACCAATCAAGAGCAAGGACTTTTCAGACTGTAATAGCAAGAGACCCCCTACTGCTGCATTAGGAACCTCCTCACAGAGCTCCCAAGTGTAGAACAGTCAAGTTCAAGAACACCTGATACTAGACCTTCCCAGGGAATCAGTGATGAGCAGCACTGCCATTTTGAGCCTGCTGTGTGCAGAAGAAACAGCTGTGTCTGCACTGAACAGCAAGCAAGAAACAAACCAGAATGCCTGCCTAGGATAATGAGCCAGAGACCAAGAGGAAGATACAGTCATGCCCCCACCCCGAACCTCTGTTCAGCTCCCATTGGAGAGCAAGTCAGTGGAAACTCTGGCCACCATGCTGTCTTCCTTGTGCTCCAGGATAAGATCCAATAAACCTTGTCTGGTTAATGTTAGCTGTTTGTAAATTTCTGTTGCAAGATAAGAATCTCAAGTTCACATCAGTTCTACATTTCCAACTGAGTTCCAGGAAGGCTTCCCCCCACCCTGGATGTTCACACCGTGGTAATAGGTGCCTCGCCTTCCTTATTCCTGAGTGCTTCACCACTGAGTATTTCTTCCATGAATTTTTCCCATAGCTTTATTAGTAATCCCTTAAATGAACCTTTCAATAACTTTATTTAGAGGTCAACAGACGTTCTCTGTCAAAGATCAGGGAGAAATATTTTAGGCTATTCAAGACAAAAATCAAAATTCACTGTATCATCAATATACTTATATTAAGAGATTCAAAAGCACTTCCATTTCATTGATAGTGCTAAAAAACAAAAGATTATTAATGAAAATGAGATTAGGAATTTTAGGTGAGGATTGAATATTGCCTAATTGAATTTAATGTTTAGTACTTCTGATTATCAGATAGAATTGAAATGTTTGCCTATCAATTGCTCATGTGTAAAAATTATTTTGGCCCACAGTCTATAAGAAACAATGTCATTTTCTGATCTGGCCAGCAAGCTATAGTTTGTTATAATCAACCTAATAAAAATTCTGTAATTAATAATGCAATCATATTCTACTAATAATAAACAAATTATATAACAAAAATATATATAACATTATTAAACTAATTTATAATTAATAATGTTAAACAAAATTATATATTTCATTCAGGCCTATTTGTTTTGATATCAATTTTAGTATTTATTGATCACCTATTATGTGCTAGGTTCTGAGGATCCAGCATTGATGATAATATCATTCCTGTTCTTGGGTTCACGGATAACTGCCATGGTAGTGAATGTGAATATATGGTGGCGTAGGCTTGGGGGCCAAAACCAATGACTCAGTAAAAACAGGCTTTATATGTAAAGTGAATCTCATTCAATGTCTTACTCAAAAGCTGACTTTGCGCTTTGACTATTTTAAAATTTTTCCTCACCAGATTTTTATTAATGTATAGCCTTTCACATATTGCTCTTTCCCAAATATTATTTCCTATATTTTGAATGCATATTTGTCCTTCAAGGTCCATTTCAGCATTCCATGGCATTTTGGAACTGTTCCTATTGTGGCCTGTATATACTTCAGTTATTACTGTGGGTTTCTTGATCTTTGACTTATTTAATTTTTTTTCTAACATTTTATGTGAATGTTATTTTTATACCTGCAGAACTTGGGATAGCAGTCTTCCTCAACACTGTTACTAATACAGTAATAAGAACTACATTGTAACATATTTGGGGGCTGAAGTATATTTGTCAGCTTTCTATTACTATACCAATATGTCTGAAGCAGGCTATTTGATAAGTAAAATAGGTTTATTTTGGTTCATGGCTCTGCAGGTGTGGGGAACATCCAGCCCATGGGGCATATAAAGCTCACAAAATCACTTGGTCTGGCTCTGCCAAGGCAACTACAGGGGAATTCAAAATACAGTAAATCTGCAGCAGGCTAAGTTTTACATTGACTATTTTGCTGCCCACGAATGATGCTATAACTGTGCCAATGGTCCTTGGCAGAAAAAGTTTCCCCATATCTGTATCTACAGATTCGAAGTCCAAGATTGGGCAGACCCCATTTATTTGACTTCTAGAAATAATGTTCCCACTGGCACAGTCTTGAGTAGCCCAGAGCTTCAAATGGCAAGAGAGGGAATATGACCATCCACGTATGTCTCGATCTTTGTCCTTGTAAAACCACTGAGATTCAATAATAGGGGTCATTCTAATGACGTTTCCAACCTAATCACTTCCCAAAGTTCAGCATGTAACATCATAATTGGATTTTTCCCATCCTTTTAGTGCCAATTACTTACGACTTTGGGATTTCAACTCCTATATGTGTTCAGAAGGACAAATCACTTAAACCATAGGAGTCAGTTACGTGTGAAGTGTCTTGTTCCATTGAAGTTCTTATTTTATTCCTATTGCAAAGATAAAATTTAGGAGACAACAGTGCAGATGAAGAGTTGCTAGAAAACCTGGTCAGAAGCAGAGAAGGAAGTATCTGTTGAAACAGAGCTCAACAAAAAGATTACCATGTGTAAAGTGAAATGAAAGGAAGCATCAGTAATTACTCCAACACAATGGTCAAAATGAACGACTACAAGAACCTGGAGGATAACATGTCTGACAGCATGATAAATGATAAGGAGTCTTCTTGGTGTTAGTCAATTGGAAAATGACTATACACCACATAGGAACTCAGAAGGCTTCGGTGTCTTCTGTTTAACAGGCTAAATTACGTTAAACAGTATCAATGAAAATTTAAGAACAGGTGTGCTGATCCACTGATTTCCTTGATCCAAGATAACTAATACAGTACCTAAAATGTCATGTATTAGAGTGAAATGGACATTTCGAGATCTGATGATTGTTGGTAGATCTTGTCTATTCCGTTGAGGAACAGTGCATTTTTTTGTCTTCATACTATTTGTTAAACTCTTTTACTCAGTGTAGGATTAACTATACAGTCATTAAGCAAACTGAAAGTAGATCTTTGTAAAAATTAAAAGTGGGAATGAGTGGCAGAAATACGGTTGCTTAGGCCATTATCGCTGTCTCCCATTATCTGCATTAAGGAAGTGCGTAGGCATCTTAAACGCTGGCTAAATGCCCATTCCCCGTGAACACATCATTTCAAGTTTGTTATATAATGGGTAATAAGCCTTTCATTTATAGCAGTTAACAGTCTAATAAAATCTGCTATAAATGTGCAAATATTTAAAACAAGTGTTTCATGCCCACCATGGTCCAAATATATTTTTCTTAAAAAAAAGGACTATAACATTTAATGATTTATCACATTTCTTGATTTATCAATATACCCTATGATTATTTAGTTGTTATTAAATTATGAAACATTTATATTATATAAAGTATGGAAGACGATAGCTATAAATGATGACCCTGTGTTTCAGATCACACTACAAAAATCACTAAGAAATGGTAAAAAATTGAATATGAAACATTCCATAAAATTTCCTCCTTGAAATATAACTACCTGTTAAGTCTTTTTTTTTTTTTTTTTTTTGACAGGCAGTTAGACAGTGAGAGAGAGAGACAGAGAGAAAGGTCTTCCTTTTTTCCATTGGTTCATCCCCCAAGTGGCCGCTACAGCCAGTATGTTGTGGCCGGTGCACTGCGCCGATCCAAAGCCAGGAGTCAGGTGCTTTCTCCTGGTCTCCCATGCGGGTGCAGGGCCCAAGGACTTGAGTCATCCTCCACTGCACTCCTGGGCCACAGCAGAGAGCTGGACTGGAAGAGGAGCAACCGGGACAGAATCCAGTGTCCCAACCAGAACTAGAACCCAGGGTGCTGGCACCGCAGGTGGAGGATTAGCCAAGGGAGCCATGGCGCCGGCCCTGTTAAGTCTTATTTGGCTAAATTTCTCACAAGTTTTTGTATTTTTAAGTGGGATGGGTGTTCAAATTAACCCTACATCATTTAAACCTGCATACGTGGAACATAATTTAAAAGCATATATGGGGGCCAGCACTGTGGTGTAGCGGGTAAAGCCGCCACCTGCAGTGCCGAAATCCCATATGGGTGCTGGTTCGAGTCCTGGCTGTTCCACTTCTGATCCAGCTCTCTGCTATGACTTGGGAAAGCAGTAGAAGATGGCCTAAGACCTTGGGCCCCAGCACCTGTGTGAGAGACCCAGAAGAAGCTCCTAGCTCCTGGCTTTGGATTGGCACAGCTCCAGCTGTTGCAGCCAGTCAGGGAGTGAACTAGTGAATGGAAGACCTTTCTGTCTCTCTCTCTCTGACTCTCCATCTCTCTTTCTGTGTAACTCTGACTTTCAAATAAATAAATAAATCTTTAATAACAAAAAGAGCATATATGATGGGGACCAGCCTTGTGGCTCTGCAGTTTAAACTGCCTCTTGCATTGGCGTCCTCTATTGGAGTGACAATTCTGGTCTCAGCTGCTCTGCTTCCAATGCTGCTTCATGCTAATACACCTGAGAAGGCAGTGAAAGATCATCCAATCAGCCACTTATGTAAGTGACCAGGGTGGAATTTCTGGTTCCTGGCTTCATCCTTCAAATATTGTGTGGTAACCCTTACGTGTGATTCATATTTTGCCTTTATCATCAGATTAAGAAAGTATATATTTGTTAGAATATCTTTAAACATTGGATTTCAAATAGTGTCTTGTGTGTAGAGTTTAAGTTTGAGGAAAGTATATCCTCTCTAGTCTAAGAGAGTCTAGTGGGGAAAAAAGAGAGACGTAAAAGAGAGAAGATCTGATGGCTTGAGAGAAACACTTCCAATCTCTGAAAGAAAGGTTTGAGGAGCTTAATTTGTTTTTGCTTTTGTTTGATTGTTTGAGGAAGGGAGTGTCGTTTCTTTTGCTGCATACATCTTACTACAATTGTGGCTAAGAAGATGTCAATTGTATTACCAGTGTGGACCCACATTCACAGACATATAGCTCCTTTCATTTTTGAATCTGAAAACTGTGAGTACAATCCTTCTGACTTCTTTCCCCTCACTAACTAGAGAAAGCCCACTGCTTTTAAAGGAGTTTCTGCAATTAGATCAGTCTTAGTGGATAGACTCCTTAACTCATGGTCAAGTACACCAATAGCTGCCGTCTCATCATAGCCACAGTTGTTTGGAATGAAGCTATAAATTTTGGTGAACTAATTTTTGTTGTTCATGATATGGCTGTTTGTTTCTTAGAATTCTGCCAAGCACCAGGCCTATGGAAAAAATCTTCAGGTAATAAAATACATTAACTGGTTGGCCAAAGAACGAAGTTACATTTTCAACAAAGCAATGCCTGAAGGCATTTTGGGCTGAAGAAAAACCTCACAAAAATGCCTGCAAAAGATAAGGAATAAGGTGCATTTGGAAAATGATAAACATTTCAGCACGATGTGGAGCATATGTTTTGTGTCACGTAACAGGAAGATGCCATAGAATGTTGTACATGATCAGGGTTTTGAATGCTTTTGTGAATTTCTAAACAGTTGTTCACTATTTGATGTAAAAGAAGAACAAATGCATTAATATTTGCAGATAGTCATGTTCATCTGGGGTAATTAATGAAGGAAGGTATTTCCATCAATGTACTGTACTAGTATTTATGTTTTTCATTGAACAAAACCTTACTTAAATCTAGATATTATCAAATAAAGGAAAAATGCCACACACTCATTAAAAAATGAAAAGGAAAACCACATTAGATATTTTGCTTGTGATTCCTAGATTCATAGAATCCAGTAACTAATTTAACCCATGCCAGCCACTTATAATAAAAAGTAGATGTCCCGGAACAATTTCATCAAGTGTAATATTATTTTGTTTATGTTTTACTTATTTGAAAGGCAGAGTGACAGAGAGAGAGGGACAGAGACATCTTCTCTTTGCTGATTGACTCTGCAAATGACTGCAACAGTCCTAACTGGGCCAACCAAAGCCAGGTGTCAAAACTCCATCAGAGTCTCCCATTTGGGTGGCAGGGGCCCAAACACTCAACCATCTTGTGCTATTTGTTCCAGGCACATTAACAGGGATCTGGATCAGCAGTGGAGCACTCAGGACTCAAGCAGGACTTTGATATGGGATGTCTATGTTGCAGTTTTAAGCTTCCCCTGCTGTACTGCACCCCTAGCCACTCCTTTATTTTAAATTCTATGAATACTCTTTTTGTTTATAGCCTCATTGTTTTATATTGTTCCATATATGTAAATTTAAGGCAAATAATAAGGATCGGATTTATCTTATATTCATTTCAAAAAGTCAGCAGTAAAATCTCAAGTATATACAAGAGAGGCTAGAGGCCTGAGCTGATAGCACACTTCTGTGTATTTCCCTAGCCAGGTTTTTGGTAATAAGTTAATTAAGAACGTCATTTCTGTGCAGTGATGTGACATACAAGTTCTTATGTTTTAAGAACTGTGAACAAGGTTATGCCTCAAGAGATTGTTGAAAATGTCCAAGTAATAGGAATAAATACCAAGCTAATTAACACAAGCACAGAGGAAATTCTTACATCCTACAATGTCAATCTAATACCCTTAGACAAAGGAGTAAGTAGCTCAAATGTAGCTTCTAAAATAATTAGTTCTATGCTTTTTCTTTTGTTTATCCTACTGGATTTTGTAAGATGAAAACTGATCCACTTTTGTATGCTTACAAATCAAAAGGAAAAAATAATCTCGATTTTTGGGGGACTATCTGTACACCAATAATTCTATTGGTTATTTCGATAAAGTAAAGGCTATCATGGAAGTAAAATAGAAATAAACAATCTAGATGTGAAGGGGGAAAGAAATGAGAAACAAGGCAACATCTTTTGGAAATTCCAATTTTAAAAGATTTATTTATTTGGAAGTTTGAGTTATGGAGAGAAATGGAGAAACAGAGAGAAAGAGATCTTCCATCTGCTGGTGAAGGGCTGGAGTAACTATGTTTTGAAAAGTGCCTCCATTCAGAGAGGAAGGCCCCTCACTCTGGGGAAATCGAGAGTTACAAGGGAACAGCTTGCTACCGTTCACCATATAAGGAAATCCCCGGGGTCTCATCCAATCAGGGACAATCGCGTTCGATCAGGAAGTACCAGAGGTGAACCAGCCAATCCACTGTTACCCCACACCCCTCAATGACGTAATCGGGCTTTAAAAGAGGCTCCCAAGCACGGCTGGGGGCCTTCCTCTGCCCTCCGCTGAGCTGTTGAGTAGACAGGGTCCCTGCTGCAGGTCGTGCTTCTGAAATAAACCTTGCTTTTGCATTTCAGTGTGTTCAAGTCTCTGGCGACATTTGGGGATCCAACAATCTGGGCACAACACTGGCAGTCCCCAGATGACTGCCACAGCTAGCACTGGCCAAAGCCAGTGGCCTGGAACTCCATCCATTTTTTCCACATGAGTGACAGGGACCCTTATACGTGGACCATCTTCCTCTGCTTTTCCCAGGTGCAGTAGCAGGGAACTGGATTTGAAATGGAACAGTCAGGACACGGACATACACCCATAAGAGATGCATCACAAGCAGTTGTTTCACCCACCATGCCACAACGCCAGCCCTGGTAATCCATTTTTAATAAAAAAATTAAAAGTATGGTAAGTACATCCAAAGCAACAACTAAAAGGTAACAGCAAAGCTGTCATGTGTATTAGGGTCATCAGTCCTCTGCCTGCCCTCCAACACTGTCTCCCTGGCAGCCTCTGATTGTCTGCCTTCCTTTCTCTCAGTCCATAAATACACATGCACACAAACTTCCAGGGACAGATCTATGACTATAGATTGGTTGAAAGTTATGCAATGTGGTAAGCTCCAGAACACTGTAAATAACAAATATTCAATGAGCTGTGAGATCTAGGAAGAAACCTGCACAGGTGAGGAGACTTGAAAAGCAAGTTTCAGTGGCTTGTGGATATCCCTCTGCTTCCACAAGGAGTGTCTTATCTTCCTTGTGCTCGGTTTTAGCACTGTTGCCACATTTCTTGATGTAATTATACTACTCATGTTAAGATTTCTTCTGTATACAACAGTAAATGATCCCTTAACTCTTTTGCTATTTCTCTTACTTGCAAAGCTTCTGTACCCTTTGGGGTTTTATTAGATTAATTTTATTTATTTGAAAGGTAGAAAGACAGACAGAGGAAGAGAGGGAGAGGGAGAGACATGTGTCTTACATCAACTGGTTCCCTCTTCAAATGGCTACAATAGTAGGGACTGTGCCACGCTGAAGCCAGGAGTCTGGAACTTCATCCAGGTCTGCCACATGGGTGACAGGGCATCTGCTGCTGATTTCCCAGGGGAATCAGTAGGGAGCTGAATCAAAATAGAGCAGCTATCACTCTGAACTGTGATGCCAGGAGTCACAATCAGGGCTTACCCCACTGTGTCACAATCCTCTGCTTTCATTTTGAATGAAAAACTTGGGAATCATAATTCGGCAAGAGAAGATCATTCATTTGGCTTCCTACTTCAAATTTGTTCACTTTCTTTATCTAAGTGGCATTTAGCTTTGTTTTTGAGGTTGACATAACATTTATTTTCAAATATTGTGATCAAGACAATTCTGTACTAATCTTACTATATGAGAAAAATTAAAGTTGTTTTAATTTTAAATGCTTCTGTGTATCTGAGACTAACACACAAAGATGGTCTAATCCTTTCACAACAGGACATGTTCACAGTCCATTCAAGAAGAATCTAGGAAAGACATTAATTTCCTGCAGCAGAGCCAAGATGGTGGAATAGTGAGGGTGCGCACTGTTTGTCTGGGAAAAGATAGTTTAATGAAAGTGGAGTTACTGTAGTCTCAGGAAAAGGCTCAGGAAAAAATTGCAGAGGAAACTCTTCTGGATCGAGTGGATGTGACACGGAGGACCTATGGGGAGATCAAGGTCTCCCACCACGTGGAAGCCCAGCTGCAGAGTCTGCGCCCCAGCGCTGGAAGGGGAGGGGAGACAAAAACCTCAGTAACTGGAGACATTGGCAGGGAAATGCAGAAAGAGCCTAGAGGGAACGAGGCTTGAAGCCCCGCTGGGGAAAGTTCACCAGGCTGACTAGAGGAGAGAAAAAAAAAATGAATAAATAAGGGGAACCGGCACATACACTAGCCTCTCTCTCCACTCACCTTAAAAAGCTGACCAAGACAAAGAGCAGGTACCATTTTGGACACACGTAAAGCAGAGCCTGCCATCAGCCAAGCAGAAAAACCTGACTCTAGTAGGGAGAAATAATAGGAGGTTAGGACCTAGTGAAAGTGTGGAGCTAACGAACCTAGACTGTGAAAATCTGAGGGGGAGCAAGAGAACTCACGGAGTACACAAACTCGGTAACCTTGGCAACCTGGGGAGAGACTGCGGAGAAATTTGAGACCACACTGAGGGCTGCATAAACTCTTTGTGTGGCCCCACGGGTAGAGCAGACAAATACACACAGGGGCCAGATTTCACACATCAGCTACCCACAATTCCATTCAGCTGTGTGAAATTATTCCCAACTGAGTCAAAAAAAAAAAAAAAAAGAGAAAGAGAGAGAGAGAGGGAGTGAGAGAATAATCTGGGTGAGTCACCTTTGGCACACCCTTAACCCAGAGGAACCAAACAGAGCTCTCTGGCCACACCCATCACAGCCTCTAAGGATCCATCAAAAGCAGACAGTCCACTTAATCTAGAGTCATAGTATAATGAGAAAAAGCACCACAGTGAAGAAACCAAAGAATATCTCCACAATGCCAAACAACAAATGCAGAAACCAAGGTAACAAGAACAAGGAAGACACTATGACGCCCCCAAATGAAATAGACACCCCAATTCAAGATTATCAAGATGATGAGATAGAAGAAATGTAAGAAGCAGATCTCAAAAAATTGATAAGAACATTAAGAAGTTCCCAAAAACAAATTCTCAAACTACAGAAATCCTTAATGTTACAAGATAGAAAATCTCTCTCGTGAAAATGAAATATTAAGGAGGCGTCAAGATTAAATGAAACAACTAGTAGAAAATGAAACTCTGATAGTGATGAGAAATCATAATGAAGTGAAGAATTCAATAGATCAAATGACAAACACATTAGAGAGCCTTAAAAACAGAATGGGTGAAGCAGAAGAGAGAATATCGAACTTAGAAGACAGAGAACAGAAAAATATACAATCAAACCAAAGAAAAGAAGAGGAAATTAGAAATCTAAAAAATATTGTCGGGAATCTTCAGGATACTATTAAAAAACCTAACATTCGGGTTCTTGGAGTTCCTGAAGGCATGGAGAGGGAGAAAGGATTAGAAGGCCTTTTTAGTGAGATATTAGCAGAAAATTTCCCAGGTTTGGAGAAGGACAGAGACATCCTACTACAGGAAGCTCATAGAACCCCTAATAAACATGACCAAAAGAGATCCTCACCATGATACATTGTAATTAAACTCACCACAGTGAAACATAAAGAAAAGATCCTAAAATATGCAAGAGAGAAACATCAGATTACTCTCAGAGGATCTCCAATTAGACTCACAGCTGACTTCTCATCAGAAACCCTACAAGCTAGGAGGGAATGGCAAGATACAGCCCAGGTACTAAGAGAGAAAAACTGCCATCCCAGAATATTATATCCTGCAAAGCTATCATTTGTGAATGAAGGTGAAATAAAGACCTTTCATAGCAAACAGAAGTTGAAAGAATTTGTCGCCACTCGTCCAGCCCTGCAAAAAATGCTTAAAGATGTGCTAAACACAGAAACACAGAAACACAGCCATCAATATGAAAGAAGGTAAAGGAAGAAAACCTACCAGTAAAATATCATAGGAAGCTCAAAGCATATACTAGAAAATATCTTTGGGAAAATGGCAGGGCAAAGTCACTACTTATCAATAGTCACATTGAATGTAAATGGACTCAACTCTACAGTTAACAGGCACAAACTGGCTGAATGGATTAAAGAACAAAACCCTTCTAATTGCTGCCTACAAGAAACACATCTTTCAAACAAATATGCATGCAGACTGAAATGAAAGTTTGGAAAAAGATATTCCATGCCAACAGAAATGAAAAAAAGCAGGTATAGCCATATTAATATCAGACAAAATAAACTTTAATACAAAAACTGTTAAGAGAGACAAAGAGGGACACTATATAATGATAGAGGGTTTGATTCAACAGGAAGATGTAACTATTATAAATGTATATGCACCTAATTACAGGGCACCGGTTTATTTAAAAGATTTGTTAAGGGTCTTAAAGGGAGACATAGATTCCAATACAATAGTACTGTGGGACTTCAATACTCCACTCTCAGAAATAGACAGATCATCCGGACAGAAGACCAACAAGGAAACAGCATATTTAATCGACAGTATTGCCCAAATGGATCTAACAGATATCTACAGAACTTTTCATCCTACACAGAGAGCATTTACATTCTTCTCAGCAGCACATGGAACCTTCTCTAGGATTGACCACATACTAGGCCATAAAGCAAGTCTCAGAAAATTTAAAAGAATTAGAATCATACCATGCAGCTTCTCAGACCACAATGGAATGAAGGTGGAAATTAGCAACTCAGGAATCCCTAGAGAGTATGCAAACACATAGACATTGAACAACACGCTCCTGAATGAACAATGGGTCATAGAAGAAATTAAAAGAGAAATCAAAAACTTTCTGGAAGTAATTTAGGATAACAGCACAACATACCAAAACTTATGGGACGCAGCAAAAGCAGTGTTGAGAGGAAAGTTTATAGCAATAGATGCCTATATCAAGAAATTGGAAAGGCACCAAATAAATGAGCTTTCAACGCATCTCAAGGATCTCGAAAAACTGCAGCAAAACAGACCCAAATCTAGTAGGAGAAGAGAAATAATTAAAATCAGATAAGAAATCAACAGGATTGAATACAAAAAAATTGCAAAAAATCAGCCAAATGAAGAGCTGGTTTTTTGAAAAAATTAACTAAATTGACACCCCATTGGCCCAACTAACAAAAAAAGGAAAAGACCCAAATCAATAAAATCAGAGATGAAAAAGGAAACGTAACAACAGATATCACAGAAATAAAAAGAATCATCAAAAATTACTACAAGGACTAGTATGCCAGCAAACAGGGAAATCTATCAGAAATGGATACATTCCTGGACACATGCAACCTACCTAAATTGAACCAGGAAGACATCGAAAACCTAAATAGACCCATAACTGAGAAAGAAATTGAAACAGTAATAAAGGCCCTCCCAACAGAGAAAAGTCCAGGACCAGATGGATTCACTGCTGAATTCTACCAGACATTTAAAGAAGAATTAATTTCAACTCTTCACAAACTATTCAGAACAATCAAAAAAGATGGAACCCTCCCAAATTCTTTCTATGAAGCCAGCATCAGCTTAATCCCTAAACCAGTGAAAGATGCAGCATTGAAAGAGAATTACAGACCAATATCCCTGATGAACAAATACACAAAAATCCTCAATAACATTCTCGCCAATAGAATACAACCACACATCAGAAAGATTATCCACCCAGACCAAGTGGGATTTATCCCTGGAATGCAGGGATGGTTCAGTGTTCACAAATCAATCAATGTGATACACCACATTAACAGACTGCAGAAGAAAAACCATATGCTTATCAAATAGATGCAGAGAAAGCATTCGATAAAATTCAACACCGTTTCATGATGAAAACTCTAAGCAACTTGGGTATAGAAGGAACATTCCTCAATATAATCAAAGGAAATTATGAAAAACCCACGGCCAACATCCTATTGAATGGGGAAAAGTTGGAAGCATTTCCACTGAGATCTAGTACCAGGCAGGGATGCCCACTCTCACCACTGCTATTCAACATAGTCTGGAAGTTTTAGCCAGAGCCATCAGGCAAGAAAAAGAAATTAAAGGGATACAAATCGGGAAGGAAGAAGTCAAACTATCCCTCTTTCAGACGATATGATTCTTTATTTAGAGGATCCAAAGAACTCTACTAAGAGACTATTGGAACTCATAGAAGAGTTTGGCCAAGTAGCAGGATATAAAATCAATGCACAAAAATCAACAGCCTTTATATACACAGGCAATGCCATGGCTGAGAAAGAACTGCTAAGATCAATCCCATTCACAATAGCTACAAAAACAATCAAATACCTTGGAATAAACTTAACCAAGGACGTTCAAGATCTCTACGATGAAAATTACAAAACCTTAAAGAAAGAAATAGAAGAGGATACCAAGAAATGGAAAAATCTTCCATGCTCATGGATTGGAAGAATCAATATCATCAAAATGTCCATTCTCCCAAAAGCAATTTATAGATTCAATGCAATACCAATCAAGATACCGAAGACCTTCTTCTCAGATCTCGAAAAAATGATGCTGAAATTCATATGGAGACACAGGAGACCTCGAATAGCTAAAGCAATCTTTTACAACAAAAACAAAGCCGGAGGCATCAAAATACCAGATTTCAGGACATACTGCAGGGCAGTTATTATCAAAACAGCATGGTACTGATACAGAAACAGATGGATAGACCAATGGAACAGAATTGAAACACCAGAAATCAATCCAAACATCTACAGCCAACTTATATTTGATCAAGGATACAAAACCAATCCCTGGAGCAAGGACAGTCTATTCAATAAATGGTGCTGGGAAAACTGGATTTCCACGTGCAGAAGCATAAAGCAAGACCCCTACCTTACACCTTACACAAAAACCCACTCAAAATGGATTAAAGACCTAAATCTACGACCTGACACCATCAAGTTATTAGAGAACATTGTAGAAACCCTGCAAGATATTGGCACCGGCAGATTCCTCCAGGAAAAGACCCTGGAGGCGCAGGCAGTCAAAGCCAAAATTAACATTTGGGATTGCATCAAATTGAGAAGTTTCTGTACTTCAAAAGAAACAGTCAGGAGAGTGAAGAGACAACCAACAGAATAGGGAAAAATGCTTGCAAATTATGCTATAGATAAAGGATTAATAACCAGAATCTACAAAGAGATCAAGAAACTCCACAACAACAAAACAAACAACCCACTTAAGAGATGGGCCAAGGACCTCAATAGACATTTTTCAAAAGAGGAAATCCAAATGGCCAACAGGCACATGAAAAAATGTTCAAGATCACTAGCAATCAGGGAAATGCAAATCAAAACCACAATGAGGTTCCACCTCACCCCGGTGAGAATGGTTTACATTCAGAAATCTACCAACAACAGATGCTGGCGAGGATGTGGGGAAAAAGGGACACTAACCCACTGTTGGTGGGAATGCAAACTGGTCAAGCCACTACGGAAGTTTGTCTGGAGATTCCTCAGAAACCTGAATATAGCCCTACCATTCAACCCAGCCATCCCACTCCTTGGAATTTACCCAAAGGAAATTAAATTGGCAAACAAAAAAGCCATCTGCACCTTAATTTTTATTGCTGCTCAATTCACAATAGTTAAGACATGGAATCAACCTAAATGCCCATCAACAGTAGACTGGATAAAGAAATTATGGGATATGTACTCTATATAATACTATACAGCAGTAAAAACCAGTGAAATCCGGTCATTTGCAACAAAACGGAGGAATTTGGAAAACATTATGCTGAGTGAAGTAAGCCAGCCCCAAAGAGACAAATATCATATGTTCTCCCTGATCAGTGACAACTAACCGAGCACCAAAAAGGAAACCAGTTAAAGTGAAATGAACACTATGAGAAACGGTGACTTGATCAGCCCTTGCCCTGACTGTTGAGGAACAACTTAATATGTTATCTCTCTTAGTATTTTTTTGTCTGTTCTACTTAATACTATTGGTTGAATTCTATAATTAATACACAGTTATTCTTAAGCTTTGAAACTTAAATGAAAAGTTATCCCTGTTAATTATAAGAGTGGAAATAAGAGAGGGAAGAGGTGTACAATTTGGGACATGCTCAAGCTGACTTGCCCCAAATGGTAGAGTTAGAAACATACCAGGGGAATCCAATTCAATCCCATCAAGGTGGCATGTACCAATGCCATCTCACGAGTCCCGGTGATCAATTTCAGTTCACAATTGATCATAATGATAGGACTAAGAGTCAAAGGGATCACATAAACAAGACTACTTTCTGCAAATACTAACCGATAGAATAAAAAAGGGAGAGAATGATCCAACGTGGGAATCGAGATACACAGCAGACCCATAGAATGGCAGATGTCCTCAACAGCACTCTGGCCTCATAATCATCCCTTAAGGCATGCGGATCTTACTGAAAAGCCTATGAGAGTTATTTCAGGCATGGATAGCCAAGACATTCTGGCAAAAAAATGACCTAAATGAAATATCTCCGTGAGTGAGATCCCAGTGGAAAGAACAGGTCATCAGAGAAGGAGGTACCTTTCTCTGAAGGGAGGAGAGAACTTCCACTTTGACTACGATCTTGTCTAAATATGATCAGAGTCGGTGAACTCAAAACGTGCTTCCATAGCCTTGGCAACTCATAACAAGAGCCTAGGGTGATTACTGATGCCGTAAACAAGAGTGTCAATTTGTTAAGTCAACAACAGGAGTCACTGTGCACTTACTCCTCATGTAGGATCTCTGTCCTTAATGTGCTGTACATGTGATTTAATGCTATAACTAGTACTCAAGGAGTATTTTTCACTTTGTGTTTCTATGTGGGTGCAAACTGTTGAAATCTTTACTTAATATATGCTAAACTGATCATCTGTATATAAAGAGAATCAAAAATGAATCTTGATGTGAATGGAAGGGGAAAGGAAGTGGGAAAGGGGAGGGTTGCAGGTGGGAGGGAAGTTATGGGGGGGAATACATTGTAATCCATAAGCTGTACTCTGAAAAGTTATATTCATTAAATAAAAGTTAAAAAAAAGATTAAAAAGGAAAGACATTAATTTCCTTTACTTAATAATTTCTTAGAAGCTATAGAATTACTCAAGTTGTCTGCTTTAGTTGTTTGAATCCACTGGTTAATTGTTCAGCTCATTTATTTTTAGCTTTCAGATTTAAAAAAATCCTTTAATAATACAAATCACTTTAAAATACATAACACTAAAATAAGACTATATAGTGAAAAAATTTTCACTGTGAAATATAACCACATAAATTCTTCAATAATTCTATGTCTTTTTCACAACTAATAATTGTTAGCTTGTCTTCTACATTGGGTATAATTTTAAAGGGATAAGATTTCAGACATGATTTAAACATTTGATGCAGCATTTTAATTGTTGTAGTTCCAGTTTTGAATCCTGACTTGATTTATAATAGTCTTATAATATTTACAGTTGAATCTGGGTACATGAAAATTTTTTCCTCTTCCCCAACGATATTTTAAACTTGACAATTCAACAATCTTCAGTTATTGAGTTACATAAAAGTAACCTACTCCATGTTTGAGTTTGTCAGGTTTGATATTTGCAGCACGCAAATTATGTTCAATATTGTACTTTATCAATGGCAGCCTAACTTATTCTAAACAATTCTAACAATTATTCCAACAATTCTAAAACACACTTTCATACTCATTTTTATTAATGTTGAATATGTTTTATTTTCAATTATAAATTATTTTAAAAATGTTTCATGTAATCTCTATTTAACCCCCACTCCATATCTTTATTAAATGTGAACAATCCATTTTATCACTCCTTAAGCACAAAAATCAGAATCTATAGTACCAAATTTACAAGAAGTATCAAATTGATAAGATCTGAGGTTGGATAAAGTTAAGATTTTATTAAAGTATAACCATGTGTCTTTCATTTCATATAAAACATTTGTAACTGTATAGATTCTTGCATACTAAAATAGGAAGTAAAAGATATCATTTTTTCTTTGCAAAATATTAGCAATAGGTGAACACTTTCAGTCAGTGTAATAGGTTTGCCTGGAGCAAGAAAGGAACAATGTGCAATCTTTTTGCCAGACTCACTTACTATTGACTAAAGAAAACTGATCTTTTAGCCTCATCTCCTTGCCTCCAGATTTCAAGTGACACATTTCCTCCATAAATGAAAAGTGCAGGAGAAAGATGGGGGTGAGATTCACCACATTAGGTATACTTTTTAAAGAAATAATTGTCTAATCTGCTTGAAGAGACACTGGAACTACTGTGATTCTTCAGCCTAACTCCCCAAAACAAACACCCATTAAAAAAACAGCAAAAAACTATGGACTCTTACAGCATCAGGGGACATAAAGCCTGCAGCTGTCAGACTTGCCAGAACCTCAATGACATTTTCAGTATTACTGAGACCTTTGAAGTGGTATTGAGAATCACAATGGATGGCTCAACCTTGTTGTCTACAATTGAACAGCAACTCTGGAAAGTAATCTGGACGATAAATCACACTTTATTCAGTCTAATGTCTTACCATTTGTTCCAAAATAGATACTGTTTCTCAGAATGCTATGAGGGTGCTTTCCTTGGATCTTAAAGTTAGTACTTCTTGAGGCGGGTACTTGACACCGAACTAAGATGTGTTTTGAGTTGCCATCATCCCAGATGCATTAGTTTGAGTCCTGGCTCTGCTTCTGATTCAAGTTTCCTGTTAATGTCCACCATGGAATGCAAGAGATGATGTCTTAAGTAGCTGGAACTGTGTTACCCACATCAGAGACTGGGATGGAATTCTTGGCTCCTGGCCCATCCTCAGTGGCTTGGCCATTTGAGAAATGAACAAGATCACAGATGATCTTTTTGTATCTCTATTCTTCTCTGCCTTTCCATGAAAAAAAAAAATTAGCACTTTGATTGTCTTGAGATACCCCACTTCAGAGAGCCGCAAAGCTAAATACTAAGGTAGTGGCAGAAATTTAAGTATATATGTTTCCAACACAGAATTCTAGCTCAACTTATAGATAGGAAGTAATCTCAAAGTTGAATATGGTCTAGGTTAATCTTCTAACATAGGTCATGAATGAATCAATTGCTGAGTATCTGTTCAGAAATATCCATGAACAGACAGTATACAATAAATGAGATCAAGAACAATTATGTAATAATGATCATGTTGACCAGAATAATGATCCAATAGTAAATTAACTCTTCCACAGATGAGGAGAGATGAGTAGGCATGTATAGTGATTAAGCACAAGGCATTCACATTGCTTGGAGACAAACTATTACAAACAAGCAACTTGGATCCAGCTATCTCTGGATCAGAGTTTCCCTGAGTCTTAATCCCAAACAAAATTTCCCCAAATTTTGGCTTTTTAAATTTAGTATTTCCAAGAAAACATCAACATAGATGTCCTCTCAACTAGATGCTTGTCCCCAATGCCTTGACTCTTGCCACATTTAAGTCTGTTCTCATGATTTTGTGACAATATAGAAAACTTGAAAGTGCAGGATTCTTCTCCTGGAACCCATTGGTGTGTTTCTCCTGGCACTGCCTGGACAACTTCATTCCTCTCTGTAGGTGATGTGAGAATAGAGTATCAGGCCCTTCCTTTTACAAACTTATGGAATGTCAGTTTCCTTGATGAAAACTTCACTTCATGCCTATGCCATGTGATGTGATTATTTTCCATGACCCATTATCACATGCATAATTAGATGCTCTATACACTGGTGAGTATCATATATAAAATAATTTCATATCCAATCTTGTACGTGAGGTATTCACATTTCATTATCATAAAGAGTCCATGACAGCTTAAAGAGTTGATTAGTTTTACTGAGTTTTCAGTTAACACATAACAATACCGTAAATAGACTTACATATGGCTGACAAGGCAAATCAATGACTTGGAAAGGAATTGCTTGAAATAGCTAATGATCTTCAAGAATTGATAGAAAATGTAAAAATACATTGTTCTGAAAGTTGAAGAAGCATATATACCAAAAAGAGTTAACTGGTACTTCCAGTCTAAAATATATGGAATATTCTCAGTCACTTCCAGGACAATATGGCTGTTTGTAAAGAGGAGAATAAGACAGAATCATAACACAATTAAAGATGACAGAGGACTTTGACTCTCTCTGCTGCTGGTCTATGCAGTGAACAGGGAACAAAAAAAGAGATGAGAAGCTTTTTGATGAAAAAGAGAAGCTTATAACCTGCTACAGCAATGTATATGAAGATGTATTGCAGCAAGAAAAGAGGGGAGTATCAGCCTTGCATTGCTGCAAATACTAAAAGAGGAATGGTAGATAGCATGTCTGTAAGAGTACAAGAGGAATTCATATCAAAATTATGTAAAATTATGTAAAATGCTCAAAACATTTTAAAAAATTATTGAAATGACAAAATGATATTAAGTGGACTCTCAGTGTTCAAAAAGAGTGGAAAAATAATACAAATGAGAGCCATAACAGAAGTATAAAAGAAGAGAAAACTATATTGTCATGAACCCATTAGAATAGAAGCCAGCAAAGCAGATAAAAAAGTATTAAACAAGAGTAATGAAATGAATGGTTAGCACTAACTGGGAAACAGAGAAATGTAAGAAGACATATTGGGGCAAGTGCTGTGGTGTAGCAAGTAAAACCTCTCCCTGCAGTGCCAATGTCCCATCCAGGTGCCGGTTTGAGTTTCAGCTGCTCCACTTCCGATCCAGCTCTCTGCAATGGCCTGGGATAGCAATGAAAGACAGACCAAGTCCTTGGGACCCTGCACCCTTGTGGGAAGACCCAGAGGAAGCTCCTGTGGCCATTTGGGGAATGAACCAGTGGATGGAAGACATCTCCTTCTTCCTCTGACTCTCCTTCTCTGTGTAACTCTGCCTTTCAAATAAATAAATCTTTTTAAAAAATACATACTGTGCCAAAATATGCATAATTAAGGTTTTTGGAATATAAAACATCAATTAAGGACTTTAAGAAACTGATGTAATAATATATGTATATAGATAATATACATATATATACAATTTAGCAAATATTAAAAAGAGTATAAAAGGGAACCCAGTTATCAAATGAAACATACCTTTGGAAATAAGAATATAATCAATACCTAGCCATAGCTTTGTGTAAATATTTTGTACAATTAGGCAAAAATATACAATTAAGAAAAAAGAGAAAACAGACTAATTTATAAAAGTTTTCAATGATTCCATATGGTAAAATTTTGGTATTTTTTATAAATTACTAATAAAATTAAAGAGATATATAGCAGTAGAGAAAAAATGTGCATAATGACTACAGTTAAGGGATTCATTAGTCAATTATTAAAATTGTGCAGAAATAATACATAACATTGAAGTAGAAGTTTCAGAAAGACACTGATAACTGAGAGCAAAATATACATTAAAAAGAGTAAAAATCTGCATTTACCGAGTATTTAAATATATTAGCCAATTTTGAGTTGTACATTTGCATATATGTACACACTGTTGTGGGTATATATTAGGTCATTTAATATTTGCAAATTTCTTTAATTCAGACAAATACTGCCTCTTGAATATGAGAATGAGGCACATAATTATGTAACTTGCCCTGTACCACACAGTTTTTAAGTGTCAACTCCATAACTCTGAATGCAGGAAACCTGGCCTCAAGGAAGTGAAACCTGGCTCCAAGAAATGGTAAAATAAAATAAAATTCTTTATGAATTATGGATGTTCAATATTTGATTCTATTTTTAAAAGAAGTGATAGTATTAACACAAATTGGTGCTATTAATGGATATGAACTCCCACGGTAGAAAGAATTAAAATTAGAGTAAATTTAACAGCTACCAACTAGCCAATGAAATTTCCATCACATTCTTGAAATGCAGTAAATAGGCTATAAAGAAGTCTACCCATGAAACACCTAAATACACGATAATCCAATAATGACTTAGCAATAAATGAATGAATAATTCATTTATTCTTTAACTCCTACCACCACCCAAACCCACAACCCAAATGATTTATTCATTATGTTATAATAATTTACAAACATTTAATAGCCTCATGACCAGCAAAACTTTTCTAACTATTCAAAGGAAAAGTAAAAATATGTCACAAAAAGGCATCATTGAGAGAGCAAATAAAAAGATATATATATAGGGACTAAAAGAGTTTAATCAGATGTACATAATTCATACAGAATTTTCATAAATTAAAATGGTCAATGATTTTGATTTTTGAAATTAATCATGAGAAATGTCAGAATTTAATACAATTTAGGCATATATTATATATATTTTAAAATATTGTGTATTAGGCCGGCGCCGTGGCTCAATAGGCTAATCCTCCACCTTGCGGCGCCGGCACACCGGGTTCTAGTCCCGGTTGGGGCGCCGGATTCTGTCCCGGTTGCCCCTCTTCCAGGCCAGCTCTCTGCTATGGCCAGGGAGTGCAGTGGAGGATGGCCCAGGTGCTTGGGCCCTGCACCCCATGGGAGACCAGGAAAAGCACCTGGATCCTGGCTCCTGCCATCGGATCAGCGCGGTGCGCCGGCTGCAGCGGCGGCCATTGGAGGGTGAACCAGCGGCAAAGGAAGACCTTTCTCTCTCTGTCTCTCTCTCTCACTGTCCACTCTGCCTGTCAAAAAAAAAAAAAAAAATATTGTGTATTTATTTATTTGAGAGAGGGAGAGAGCACATCCTCATTAGCTAGTTCACTCCCCACTGTACATAAAGGCAGGCATTGTGCCAGGAGCAAAGCGAGGAGATAGGAACACGAATTCAATCCCCCACATGGGTGGCAGGAATTAGTAGTCATCAACACTGTATCTCAGCAGTTGCTGAAATCATTGTATGCTACCTCATCTGCTGACATCAAAAAGGCAGTTGTTGAGAGTGGGAGATGTCTCTTACATTCCTTATATATTCTTGATATTAATCCTTTAAGGGATGCATACATTGCAAATATTTTCTCTCATTTTGTCATTTATCTATTCACTCTGTTGATCATTTATCTTTGCTCTGTGGAATCCTCTTAGTTTGATATAATCCTGTTTGTTTTCTTTTGGAATCTTATCTAAACAGATCATTATCTATGTCAATCTCTTTGAGTGCTGTCCCTGTGTTTTAGCCCTGGAGTTTCAACTTCTCAGGTCTCACACACAGCTATTTGACCCAATGTGAGTTGATTTCTGAGGAGTGTAAGATGGTCATTTTGTTTCAAACTGCTGCATGTGGAAACCCAATTTTTCCAGCATCATTTGTTGAAGAGAACGTCACCTCTCCTGGGAGTGTTTTTTTTTTTTTCCTACCCTTGCCAAAGATAAGTTGCTTATAGATTCATTAATTCATTTCTAGGGTTTTTATTCTGTTCCATTGGTTCTTGGGTCTATTTTTATGCTGGCACCATGCTGTTTTAGTTATAATTGCCTTGCAATTTGTCCTGAATCTGTTACTGTGGTTCCTCTGGCTTTGCTTTTATTATTTAAGATTGCTTTGGCTCTCCAGAGTCTTTTATACTTTCATATGAATTTAAAGATTTTTTCTAATTCTGAAAAGAATGCCATTAATATTTTAATGGGAATTGCATTGAATTTGTAAAATACTTTCTGTAGTATTGACATTTTCCTATTATAAATTCTTATAATCTGTAACTATGGGAGATATTTCTATTTGTATATGGGGTGTGTGTGTGTGTGTGTGTGTGTTTTCTTCTATTTTTTGTTAATGTTTTATAATTTATAATAATGCTTTATAATTTATCAGTGAAACTTTCCACATACTTGATTAAATTTATCCAAAGTATTTATTTTTGTAGTATTATGAATGGGATTTCTGTTATGTTCTTTCTCAGGAAGATCATTGCTGATGTATGAAAATGGTAATAACTTTGCATGCTGATTTCATATCCTGAAATTTTGATGAAGTAACAAATCATTTATGATAGCCTTTTGATGGAGTCTTCAGGTTCCCTTCTGTAGAATAGTTTAACTTCTCCCTTTCTGATTTATCTGTCTTATTTCTTTCTTTTGCCTAATGACTGTGTTTAAAAGTTCCAGAAATATATTGAATAAGCATAGCAAGAGGGGACATTCTTATCTGGTTCTAGATCTTAGTGGAAATTATTCCAGCTTTCTCTCAGTCAATGTGAGGTTGGCTTCTTCCAGCTTTGACCAATTCAATGTGAGATTGGATATGTACTTGCCATAAATGGTCTTTATATTCTGTTATGTTCCTTCTATAACAATATGTTCAAGATTTTCATCATGAATAGATATTGTATTTTATCAAATATTTTCTGTGTGTCTATTGAGATGATCATAGGGTTTTATTCTTCATTTCATTGATATTATGCATTATGTTCATTGATTTATATATTTTGAAATAATCAGGCATCCATGGGATAAATCTAACTTGGTCATTGTGAATTATATTTTTGATATGTTGTTGAATTTGGTTTGGCAATATATGGTTTAGGATTTTTGTATCTATGCTTATTATATTGTTCTGTAGTTTTCTTTTTTGCTTTGCTTGTATCCTTGTCTAATTAAGGTAATTTTTGTTTCATAAATGAGTTTGGAAAGGTTTCCTCACTTTAAATTACTTGAAATACTTTGAGAAAATTTGTATTGGTTATATTTTTAAAATATGGTAGAATTCCACAGAAAAGTCATCTGATCTTTGTTGGCAGACAGTTTATTACTGATTCAACCTCATTATTGATTATTAGGTTTTCTCTGTATTCATGATCGCATTTTGGTAGGTTATACGTTTCCTGAAATATACTCATTTCTTCTAGTTTTTCCAATTTGTTAGAAAATAACTGTTGTAACAGTTCTTTTTTTTTTTTTTTTTTTTTTTTTTTTTTTTTTTTTACTATTTTTTTTTTTTTGACAGGCAGAGTGGACAGTGAGAGAGAGAGAGACAGAGAGAGAAAGGTCTTCCTTTGCCGCTGGTTCACCCTCCAATGGCCGCCGCTGCAGCCGGCGCACCGCGCTGATCCTGGCAGGAGCCAGGAGCCAGGTGCTTTTCCTGGTCTCCCATGGGGTGCAGGGCCCAAGCACCTGGGCCATCCTCCACTGCACTCCCTGGCCATAGCAGAGAGCTGGCCTGGAAGAGGGGCAACCGGGACAGGATCCGGCGCCCCAACCGGGACTAGAACCCGGTGTGCCGGCGCCGCAAGGTGGAGGACTGTTGTAACAGTTCTTAATGACTGTATTTCTGTGGGATCAGTTGTAATATCTCCTTTCCATTCTTTTTTATTTATTTAATTTTTTTGTTTTTATTTTGATCTGGTGAACAGTTTATCAATTTTGTTTGTCTTTCTACAAAACCAGCTCCTCATTCCATTAACTTTTTTAACCTTCTATATTATGTCTTTAAATTTCTGTTTTATTCATTTCTTCTCAAATTTTTATTATATTTTTATTAATTTTGAATTTGGTTTCTTTTATTTTCCTGTGTCCTAGAGATGCATTGTTAGTTTATTTATTTGTTGTGTTTTCATATGAAATATTTTGTTTGATATAAGTATAGCTGCTGTGAGCGGCATATAGCTATGCCTTGTTCTTCTTCTTTTTTTTTTTTTTTGGTTTCAAACTTTTATTTAATGAATATAAATTTCCAAAGTACAGCTTATGGATTACAATGGCTACCCCCCCATAACGTCCCTCCCACCCGCAACCCTCCCCTTTCCCACTCCCTCTCCCCTTCCATTCACATCAAGATTCATTTTCATTTCTCTTTATATACAGAAGATCAGTTTAGCATACATTAAGTAAAGATTTCAACAGTTTGCTCCCACACAGAAACATAAAGTGAAAAATACTGTTTGAGTACTCATTATAGCATTAAATCACAATGTACAGCACATTAAGGACAGAGATCCTACATGAGGAGTAAGTGCACAGTGACTCCTGTTGTTGACTTAACAAATTGACACTCTTGTTTATGGCCTCAGTAATCACCCTAGGCTCTTGTCATGAGTTGCCAAGGCTATGGAAGCCCCCTGAGTTCACCGACTCTGATCATATTTAGACAAGGCCATGGTGAAAGTGGAAGTTCTCTCCTCCCTTCAAAGAAAGGTACCTCCTTCTTTGATGACCCATTCTTTCCACTGGGATCTCACTCGCAGAGATCTTTCATTTAGGTTTTTTTTTTTTTTTTTTTTCCCCAGAGTGTCTTGGCTTTCCATTATGCCTTGTTCTTAAACAGCCATTCTGCTAGATTGTATGTTTTAATTGGGGGATTTAGTCCATTTACACTTATGGTTATGACTGAGAAATAATGACTTGGTTCTACTATTTTTCCTTTAAAGTTGCATTTGTTTTTATTTGTCTTTGGTTCTGTTTCTAGTGGTTTTATACGTTTACACTCTCATAATAAAGGTTACCTTTCATTGTCTACCTAATATATGCTTAAATATTGTTTGTAAATCTAATCCAATTATTATGAACTCCTTTTCAGTTGTCTTGGGAAGTCTCTGTTTCACCTTCATCCATTAACAGCTTTCTAGCATTAAGTATTCTGGGTTGGCAAGTTTTTTTCCTTCCTTCCTTTCCTCCCTCTCTCTCTCTCTCTCTCTCTCTCTCTCTCTCTCTCTCTTTCTTTCTTTATCTATTTCTTTCTTCCTTCCTTCCTTCCTTCCTTCCTTCCTTCTTCCTTCCTTCCTTCCTTCCTTCCTTCCTTCCTTCCTTCCTTCCTTCCTTCCTTTCAGAATTTGGACTCTATCTCTCCTCTGGCTTGTAAGGTTTCTGTTGTAACATCTGGGGTCAATCTAATGGGAGTTCCTTTAAAGTGACCTGGAATATTTCTCTCAGTAATTTTAGAATTCTCATTTTGTATTGCAGTTTTTAAAGTTTGACTGTAATGTGTCAAGGGAAGTTTCTATTCTGATCACTTCTACTTTAGGTCTATGAGTTTCCTGTATTTGGATGTCCATATCTCTCTCCAAATTGGGGGATTTTTTTACAATTTTATTCAGTAGATTTTATTTTTTTAAAAAATTATATGAAAGGCAGAGTTACAGAGAGAGAGAGAGAGAGAGATCTTCCATCTACTGTTTCACTCCCCAAATGGCTGCAAAGGCTGGTCTGGACCAGGCCGAAACCAGAAGCCCAGAACTTCATCTGGATCTCCATGTGGGCACAGGGGCCCAGCCCTTAGGCCATCCTCTGCTGCTTTCCTAGGCTCACTATCAGGGAGCTGGATCAGAAGTGAAGCAGTTGGTTTTCCAACAGGCACCCATATCAAATGCCAGATTTGCAGGTGTTGCCTTTACTACAAATCTGCCCCAGTATGTTTTCTAAGCCATTTCTTGTTTACTTTTCTTTAGGAACCCCCAAGAATATTGTTTTGTCTGATGGTATCCCAGAGATGATGAATCTTGTTTTCAATTATGTTGTTTGAATTCTTTCCAGGCATTTTATCAATCTTCCCTTCTTGATGGTCTGATATTAAACATTGTTGTGATCCTTTTGGAGAATTTCATCTCCTTGCTTATTCATATTTCTTTTTTCCTTACATTGGTTTTTTGTATATTTGGAGCATCATTTGTTTCTGTCACCTTTAGAGGATTTTTTTAAAATGCTTTTTCCTGAGGGTGTATCTTTCAGTGTCGTTTAGTAGAATAATTTGGGTTGAGTTCTGGTTGGACTCCTTGGTATAATCTCTCTATACTCTTATTTTATTCTTTTTTGCTATAACAGTAGGAGTGTGGTTGCTGGGATCCCTGTAATGTATGCCCATAGCTATATCCAGAAGAAAGAACTGGGATCAGGATTGTCTGTCAGGAGCTGGGAACAAGCCCTGTTGGTTCCATAGCTGAGACAGGCTCACCCACTACCAGCCACTCTCTGACTCCAGAGCCCCAGGAATTGTACTAATGCTGGCTGGAAGAGCTAGGCTCCTCTTATCTTCTCCCTGAGAGAGTGAATAGAGCCACAGGAACAGCTTTGACTCTGGGACAGCAGCGCAAGCAGTCTTAGGCCATGGGCCACGATTGAGCTGGATAGGGCAGAGGAACCCCAGGCCACCATTGTAAGAAAACAGCCATACACTAACCTTGGAGAGACACAGAAACCTCGCAGTTTCTATGGGAGAAGCTAGAGCCCTGTCCCTTGGCACAGAAACTCTGGACCAGAAAACCCAGAGGTGGAATGATGTGCTATGCTGGTCATGGCATGAAAAAGCTAGATCAGAACCCTGAGAGAGCATTGCAATTATTGGACTGAGCATGGAGAACTCAAATCAGAGCTGCTGAGTGAGCTCATTGCACATGACCTCAAAAGTCCAGGTAGCTATTTGTAGGAGAGACAAAAGTCCAGGGTGATGAGATTTGTGGGGTGCAGAAATCTTGGCTACTGGCAATGGAAGGAACTGGAGTCTAAGCAGTGTAGAGCTGTCTGTAGGCCCTGCATTGTATTATGTCAAAAGCAGGCTGTGTCCTGTCTAGTGTAAGTTCACCCGTCTGAGTATATTCACCCTCCCAAAAATGAACTCTATCCAAAGCATTAATAAACTCCTCTGTACTGCACACCCAAACCACATTGTATGAACTGTCCCTAGAGCATAGGTATGTCTGAGCCTCGGTGGGCAGACTGATCATGGCTACACAAACTGTGACAGGGTCCTGGTGTGCAGTTTCTAGCATCCAGGATGATGTTTCAAGAGTTTGGGGTTGGGAGGCAGTGGGAAAGTGGATAATCCTCCATTCTAAGGAGGTACTAGATACCTGATATCAAGCAGAAAAAGCTTGTAGTGTGCCAATTTGTCTACTTCACTGGAACTTTTCTCCTGGTACTCTTGTTGAGGTAAATCCTCTACTTCTATCACCCTCAACCAGTCTCTGGCCACGTCATTACATAGTCTTATCACTACATGTCACCTATAGACACTTGCCTACCTCCTACCTTTACTGTGATTTCATGAAATGAAAACTAGGTGGGATCCTCCCTGGAGCACCATGGACCAACACTGGATAATAACTCTGGATTTTTCTTTATAATCCATAAAAATAGTGTGCAAATTTTCCTATAATTATAAGTTTCAATGTATCTCACACATTTTCATGTTGTGTTTCCATTGCTTTGTGATCCTCAATATACCATTAATTGCTTTATCATTAATTGATTGTTTAGTAATGTTTTTCTTTTATGTATATATGGGAAATATAATTATATATTTCATTTTTTGCTAATTTGATTTTATTTTAATTGACCCACATTTATTTTTAAGGTTACTAAATTTTGTGTGGATGGTGTCTCATTTTACTGACTTCTGTTGTGTTTTCGTGGTTCTTTTGAATTTCATTGTTGATTTTTGTGTTCATTTTCATCGATTCTTTAGTTGTATTCTTTAAAATACCAACATGCTGAAGGTAAAATGGAAATAATCCTTTTGAACATTCAATCATACGTTCACTGAAGAGAATATAAAATAAATAGGTCTATGATGACTTTTCATATTGCAAATTAAAGATTGTAAAATATTAATAAGTTTGGATGAAAGCAGTTGTCATTTCAAAATGCTAAGATAACTAATATATACTATACTGGAAATATCTCCTCTGGAATATTAGATCATTTTTGTAGTTTATTTTATTTTCATTTTTAGGTCTTCTAAGTGTCAGCATATTGCATGAAAATTACTATGGTAATTATTTGAATAAGATCTATTAAAATAATAATTAAATATGTAGTGAACTAAATAAAGACTAATCAACTGAAACCTGCATAGCACAATACATTGAAGGAGAAAAATAGCAGAATTTTAATGAAATTCAGTGAGAGTGCTTTATTTGTTTTTAAATAATCATTTTAATTAGTTTCCTGCCAAGGTGGTTATTTGGGTGATTTATAAAAATTTATGTTAGATACCTTTAAGTATTATATCTTATCCTGTTTGAATATTAAGAAAGATACATGATTTGCTTGATTGCATTATTGCAAAGCATTATGGTTTGAGGAACTTAACACCATATTTGAAATATGAAAATTGAAATTTCTTTGAATGTGAAGTTGTTGTGTTTTTTTTTTTTTAGCTTTATTTATTTATTTTGAAATCAGAGTTACAGGGAGAGAGGGAAAGTTGGAGAAAGAGATTTTCACTGGTTCAGTTCCCAAATGGCCATACTGGCCTGGGCCAGAAAAGTTGACGCAACAATCAGGAGCCAGGAGTTCCATCCAGGTCTCCCACATGGATCACAGGTGTCCAAACACTTGGGAAGCTTCCCCTGTCTTTCTCAAACCATTAGCAGAAAACCGGATCAGAAGTGGAGCAGCTGGGACATGAATCAGCACCTATATGGAATGTTGGTGTCATAGGCAGAGGCTTTACCTGGTACGCCACAATGCTGGCCCTAAATGTGTAATTGTAAAGTTACAAATACAATGGGCATGAAATTTAACAATTTTTTGCAAATAAAAACTATTAGTATGCTTTAATTGAATATGCAATTAAAAATGATAGAGGATTTAAAATTTTTAAAAAAATATTAAATAAAAATAATGAATATTTAAAATTTGCCAAATAATAAATTAATCTATTCACACACCAATTTCATCAGCATCAAAAAAGGAAATTCATATAAAATTTATATAAAATTTGTATAAAATTTAGCAGATCTGAATAGTAGATTCTCTATAAATTTCACTGAAATGAATGAAAACTCAATGGATATTTTGTTATCTGTTTTCCACAGATTCCATTTGCTGATGTTTTGTGTGATTGTATAACAATGAAAGGACATTATATTTGTTTCAGTAAGTAATGTATATGTACAGATATGTTATATATTTGAACAATATGTGACTTATAAATCGTGTAACATGCAATATGTTTTATGTAAAATTTGTGTTCCAAATAACATGTAAATGATTGGATAACACATATAATACAATGCTGCTTTACAATATTTAAATATTTTGGCAATTTTGTAGTTATGATTTTATTTAATTTGACTTAAATTTGGGTATGCAAAAATCATTTTTATTTACTTTTCTATTTTCCATAGGAAAAAACTAAGTATGCCTTTTAGATAATAGATAGATTTGCACTAAGTGCTCATTTATATATCTATTCATATATATATATATACTCACACACACTATGAATCTACTTCAAAAAGTTCCTAGTAAATTAAGTTAAATAATAGATTTACTTGGATGCACAAAATTTGAAATCATTGCATAGAAGTGCCTTCCAAATGTTTATAGAAATGTATTTCATAAAAAAATTATGTTCGAGGGCCAACACTGTGGTGTAGTAGGTTAAGCCTCCATCCACACTGCTGGAATCCTGTATCAGCGCTAGTTCCAGTCCCAGCTGCTCCACTTTTGATCCAGCTTCCTGCTGATGGCCTGGTAAAACAGTAAAAAATAGAATGCTTGCACCCCTGCACCTGTGAGGGGACACTCAGAAGAAGCTCCTATCTCCCAGCTTTGGATCAGCCAAGCTCCAGGCATTGTGGCCATCTGGGGAATGAACCAGCAGATAGAAGACCCCTCACTCTGTCTTTCCCTCTCTCTGTCTGTAACTCTGTCTCTCAGATAAATATATAAATCTTTTAAAAATTTATGTATGAGTTTCAAAGTTTTAGAACAAATTAAGCTTAGCTTCTAAATCTATTTCACCAAAACTTTCATAATATCTTTGTACTTGCAAACACATACACACACATAAATTTAAGTATCGTTTTTCTAGATCACAAACATACAATGTTTTCTTCTCTGGAGCTGAATATTAAGTAATGATCATTGAAAATGATAATAGTTTAAATGCATTCTGTTTCACTCAGAATAGACTACAAAAGAATGAAACAACAGAAAAAAAATAAGAAGTTTTCAGAAATGTATTTGAGGAGTCATATTATGGTAAGACTGTGCATGGATTTCAATAGTTTTATTTTTTATATTTTATTTATTGATTTAGAAGGCAAAGTACTGTTGAAATTTTAAATATACTTTCTGCTTATAGTAATCTCAATCCTGATTCTACCTTTCAAATATCTGATTTTTATTCAGTGTTGGTAATTATAAGGATATAAACAAAGAGTACTTTTAAAAGCTATAGTTAAGGAATAATAGTCCAAAAAAGAATTTTTAGGCAAAAAAGAGACCACAATAACACTTCCTAAATCCCCAGAAATTATATAATAATATAAGAAACAGCTTAAGTCTATGATTATGTGCATATATGTATATCTTCTGTTAAACCATCAAGACTTCTAGATGGAATTAAAAGAACAAAAATGATCCAATATTTTTTCCAGAACAACCAAGAAAAAATTCCAAGAAGTTTAAAGAGAGAGCAGTAGAGGTACATTAATTTGAAACAGAATTACACATTGTTATCAAATAACTAGAATCAAGATACATGGTTGGAAGAAAGTTCTTCATCTCACAGTTCCTCACATCTTGTAATTGAGGCCTGTCTTTAAACCTAAATTATTTTGTCAATGATATTTGCAAAATAAAACATCACTAAATTTACATGGCAGAGTCTCCTTCTTGAGAAAGGGAAGATTTGTTTATTGTCTGTTTTAGTAAAGAAGTTTACATTGGTGCAAAGATCAGATTTGCTGGTATCTGTTAGAGGATTCAGATTCCTTGAACAAGTTTGCATACATTTTTCTACACCTAATTTGTTGAAAGTTTTTCTTTTCATGAAAGGATATTCCATTTGTCAAATACTTCTCCTATGTCTACTGAGATGACAAATATGATTTTAATTCTTCATTTGTTTATGTGATACATCACATTTGTTTATTTGCATATATTGAACCATCCTTGCATTCCAAGGATAAATTCTACTTTTGCCTAGAATATCTTCCTTTCAGTATGCTATTCAATGTGGGTGCTAGTATTTTCTTAAGAATTTTTGCATCTATATTCATCAGGGATATTGCCATGTAATTTTTCTTTTCTTGTACTGTCTTTATCAGTCTTTGGTATCAGTGAAATTGCTGGACTCATAAAACTAGAAGTATTTGCTCATGTTCAATTCTGCAATAATTTAGGAGAATCAGCACTAATTCTTTTTTTTATGTCTTTGCTAGAATTCTCCAGTGAAGTTAACTAGTCCTGGAATTTTGTTTGTTGGAAGATTTTTGAATACCAATTCTCTCTTCTTTGTTATGGAGTTTTTTTTTTCATGACTCAGTAGCATGTATGTTTGTAAGATTTTAGCCATATCATCTGTTAAAGTACCTCAGAAAGCAGCAGAAGATGGTACAAGTGCTTGGGCACCTACTCCCTACATAGGAGACCCAGGTTGAATTTCTGGTTTCTGGTTTTGTCCTGGACCACATCAGGTGATTTGTACATGAAAGAGTGAAGTAGTAGATGGGATATCTCCTTCTCTCTCTGTCTCTCCCATTCTCTCTGTCGCTCTGCCTTTCAAGTAAATAAATAAAATCTTTAAACAGAGATTTCCCTATCAGTCAAGAAAGTTTAGGAGTTTTTTTTTTTTTTTAATGCATTACAGTTTGTAATGATGAAGTCTGCATTTTTTTTAAAGATATATTTGTTTATTTGAAAGTCAAAGTTACACAAAGAGAGACAGACAGAGAGACAGAGAGAGGCCCTCCATCTGCTGGTTCACTCCCCAGATGGCCACAAAGGCAGGAACTGCACCTATCTAAAGCCAGGAGCCAGGAGCCCCCTCGGGGTCTCCCACACGGGCTCAGGGGCCAAAGGACTTGGGCCAGTCTTCGCTGCTTTTCCAGGCCACAGCAGAGAACCGGATCAGAAGTGGAGCAGCTGGGACTTGAACAGGCACCCACATGGGATGCCAGCACTGCAGGCGGTGGCCTCACCAGCCACACCACAATACTGACCCAGAAATTTGAAGTTTTACAAGTTTCATGACAGAAAATGAGTACAGAAACTCAAGTGCATTTCATATTTTACTATGCTGATATCTCTATCTGTCTATGAGAGACACACACAGAGAGAGAGAGAGAGAGAGTTATTCCTAGTAGTCTCTTATATTCCTTTATATTTCCATGATATCAGTTTCAGAGTCTTGTCCTTTATTCTGATGTTCGTAATTTGAGTCCAATCTCTTTTCTTAGTCTTTCTAAATTTTGTGAATTTTATCTTTAAACAAAACAGCATTGAGGCAGGCATCATGGCATAGTGGGTTAAGCTGCCACTAGGGACACTCACATCCAATACTGGAGTGCCCAGTTTAAGGACTGGATAACCTGGTCCTGATTCAACTTCCTGGTAATGCACACCCTGGCAAGCCATAAATGATGGAACAATTATGTGGGGAGCAATCCGGACTGGACTAAGTTACTGGAATTGAGACTTATTCTATGCATCTGCTCCCCCACAATATGGCGCTGGGAGAGAAGAAAACAGCTTCTACACAGCTGCCTCCAGTTCAGCTAATAAACTGTAGGACTTGCTCCTGATTGGAGGAGAGCAGCGTACTCGGCGTGTGGGCAGCCGAGTTGGGATTGGCGGAGGAGGACTATAAGGGAGGAGAGAGACGGCATGCACCAGGAACATCTAAGGGGAACACCTGAGGAACACCTGGGCAGCCCCCGAGAGAGCCGGCCGGCGGTGTGCCGCTCCCCTGCGGAAGTGGGGAGTGTGGCCGGGGGGAACTGCCCTTCCACGGAGGTGGAGGGGATAGTGGCCAACCCGGGAGGGGCCAGCGGCAAGCCCGGGGAGGGCCGAGCGGACGAAAGAACAGGGCAGGGTCCTGTGTCGTTCCTCCACGAATAGGGGGAGCGACAAATTATATAATTATTTGGGTTTCTTTCACACACGTGGGAGCAATCAATGAAGTTTCCTGGCTCCTGGCTTTGTTTTGGCCTTTGTGAGCGTTTACAGAGTGAATAAATAAATGGATGATCTGTGTGTGTGTGTATGTGTGCATGTGTGTGTCTTCTCTCTCAGTCATTCCTTCATTGAAATAAATAAATCAATAAATGTAAAAAAAACTCTTCTTATCTTTATTTTTCAGTTGTTATTTTAGCCTCCATTTTATCCATTTCCATTCTGATCTTTACTATTTCCTTACTTTTGCTAAATAGTCTCAGTTTGTTCTTTTTCTAGTTCTTTGAAGTATAAAATTAGATTGCTTATTTCAGATCTTCTTCTCAGATTTTTCTTTGTGAAGATATTTTTTGCTTTAAATTTCCCTCTGGGAATTGCTTTTGCTGTATCGTGTAAGCTTTGGTATATTGTTGTTTCCATGTGGTTTTCAAAGTATTTTTTATTTTCTTTTTTATATCTTCTTTGACCACTGATTGTTCAAGAGTATGCTGTTTAATTCTCAAAATTTTTCAAGTATTTGTTGGGAGAGAGAAGAGGGGAGGGAAAGAGAGAGAGAGAGAGAGAGAGAGATCTTTCATCTACTTGTTCATATCCCAAATGACTGCAACAGGTGGTGGCTGGAACTCCATCTGGAGTCCACATATGTGCCGGGGATACAAGTACTCAAACTCTCATCTACTGCTTCCCAAGAGTATTACTATGGAGCTGTACCGGAAGCAGGTAGCCAGGACTGCAATGGCAACTACAATATGAAATATGGGTTTCTCTAGATGCAAGTTACTCCACTGTGCCACAGCAACTGCCTCATAATATGTGGAAAAGTCGTACTATGAGAAACTATGTGCCAAATTGAAGTCATATTTTAACTCAATTTTTCATGATTTTTGGAAATAACATCAAATGTTTAGCCAATTTTTGATAAAAATATCAGGAAGGCACAGTGAGGAAGGATAGTCACACACACAGTGGGGTAATATTCAGCTTTTAGAAAAGAATGGAATGCTGACAATTGTGACAAAAGAATAACCATAGAGGGCATTATACTAAGTGAATAGCCAGACGTGGAACGTCAATACCGAATGATCTCACTCACATGTAGAATCCTGAAAGTAGCTGAAACCTGTAGTGGGAATATGGAGTGATGGTTACAATGCTGGGTTGGGAAAAAAGGGGCAAGTTTGGCCAAAGAGTATAAACTTTTAATTATAAGATTTGTGAGTTCTGGAAACCTAATGTACAGCACAGTGTCTATAGTCGAACCTTAACCACTGGCCCAATGACATTTTTGTTTATTCTGGTAAATCTTCTTTTCCCCATGGACACAATATCATTATTGATACCTGTCACCCCATCATTATCATTAATCATCCCCTTCTTGACAAATTATCTTTTAACTTTTGTAAGTAAAGTCCTTAATCTTCAATAATAGTTTATGTGGGTAGAACCTTTAATGCATTAATCCTATACCTTTACCTTTGTTATTTGGTTCCTTCCATCAAAAGTTACTAGACTCTTCCAGAACATAAAAGAGACAAAACAGAGAAGAGAAAATGAGTAAAACAAAATCTCCAGTACTCTGATAGAAATTAAGGTCATAAGTCATTGACCTGAAAATAGCAATTTAGAAATGTGTGATCAAAAATTAGACAAATAAAAATTGATCAGGTAACTTTTAAATAAATAAAGATTTATTTATTTAATTATTTGAAAGGCAAAGTGACAGGAGGATGGCAGGGAGAGAGGGAGTAAGAGAAATATATCATCCACCTGCTGGTTCAGTCAACAAACAGCTGCAACAGCCAGGTTTGAGCCAGGCTAAGTCAAGAGCCAGGAACTCCATACTATTCTCCCACATAATTGGCAGGAGACAGATATTTGGGTTACTTTCCAAAGATTTCTAAGGTACATTAGTAGAGAGAGGGATCAGAAACACAGTAGCCAGGTATCAAACAGGTCCTTTGATAAGTGATGTCAGCTTGGCAAGAGGTAGCTTGATTCACTATACAACGCCAGCCTTTAACCACATTCTTACATCAATAAGAATAGGAAAAGAAAGTTGAAATTCAAGGTCTCTTAAATAAAATGCATGAGATTAAGATCTCAACTGAACTGCTATTTGCATATTGAGCAAATCAGAACAAACGTGCTAAACTAGAAATTATAATATGTAAAAACTTTTGAGTTGAACAAAATTATGATATATAAAGCATGTAAAAGAAAATGTTATTGCAAAAAATTTGAAAAAACAGAAAGGAAGAGAGATGAAGAAGGGAAAATTGTTATAGTCTCAAACTAGTATCTATGAAATACATGAACTTATTCTGCTTATCTTAATACATCTAAAATTTTTTAAGAAGACCATGCAGTAGTGAGTAGATTATTTTCTGATGAAAAGGCCCATTTATATTTTGTAGTATTTCAAAGCTTTTCCCAGACCATAAGTCCTTGTCTATTTTTACCGTATTGCAAGCCCTACTAAAACATAAGAGCAGTCTTCCTCTTTCACAAACTTCATTAAATTCTGTGTTCCCACTTGAAGGTTTCCTGCTTAGCAGGTTTCCTGGGCCTTTATCATTAATTTCCAAGTAGCCCTAATATACAGGAAATTGAAGTTCAGCTTTGTTTTGGTGAAATGAAGGTTGGCTTTAAGTAGTACATGTATATTAAGTGGGAAGTATTTCTTTTTTCTGATGTGGGAGAAGAGACCATCAGTGTGAGAAAGGCAAGTAGACACCGTTTGAGAACTAACATTTTCTGTGCTATTAAGTGATCAGCATGCTGTCAGAGCTGTGAATTTCAGTGACCCAAAAACTGCTCCACAAACACCAAAATTCCCATTTGTTTCTGTGTGCCTAAACTAGGCTTCACCATAAACACACTCTGTCAAAGACTGTGAACTTTCTCCAACTGGGGTTCACCATGAGTCGTTGATGTGCAAGGAAAATGTCAGAGGAAGAAGACACCATCTTATTGATATGACAAGTAATTTTCCTGGGGTTACACTTTCATAATCACTTGTCTTTGGCACAGGTGTTTATGTGTTCATATAAATAATAGAGGTAAGGTGTGCACCTTGCTACCATGGGGCACATAGGAAGAAAAATAGAAATCATGCCCATCTTCAATGCATGTCAGAGAATTGTCTGAGGAATTTTTACCAGAAGAAGGCAAATTGTCACTATAAAGAACACTTTGTTTAACTAGGTGGAGGGTACTGTGGAGACACGAGAAAGTACTTTTAATACTTCTGTCTTTGTGAACAAACTGCAAATGGTGATGTTTTTAGACTAATGAATAAGACAAATTCTTTGCATGGGCCACTTTTTACTCCAAATGATTTCTGATTCTACATTAGGAAACTTTTATGAAAACTACCTAACATTTAGGCAGATAATTATACCTCTGTCCTTTGAGTAATATATATTTATTGAAGTTAGATGCTGTGTTCCTGAGCATAGATTCTTCTATACTTCATTATGCACTTAATGCAATCACAAGAATATTAAGGCAATGTTAAGGAAAGAATATGTACAACATATACTACTAGATACCAAGTTCTTTTACAAAGCATTTATATGTAAATTATTATTCATTTTTATTCGAACTGCCTAAGAGATTTCTTCTGGGTGTGCAGACTCAAACCCATATTGAGTTAATAATATACATAAGAAAGAGGTACTATTTACCCTTTACTTAACATATATACAAGTAATTTGCACACAACTATATCAAGTCAATTCTAGATTGATTGTGAATCTCAATGTTAAGTAAAAATTATATAGGATCTAGAAAAAAAAGTCTTATGATCTTAAGATAAAATCAATAGAAAAGACATGTAAAGCATCAATCATGAAGAAAAACATGAATAAAGCAAAATTAAGAATTAAGAAGCACATGATTTTGTCCAAGAACAGAATTTATAAAATACAAAATGATTGGGAAATAGTTACCTGGGTTTATATATTTGTCACAATTTAAAAACTAGTATATATTAGATTGGTACTTTTTATTTTATTTTCAAAATATATTTATTTATTTATTTGAAAGGCTGAATGACTGAGAGAGAGAGGGAGAAAGAGAGAGAGTCTTGCATTTACTAGTTTTCTCCTCAAATACTTGGAGAAGACAGGGCTGGGACAGGCTGAAGAAAAGAGCCAGGAATTCTATTTGGTCTCCCATGTAGGTGATAGGAACTCAAGTTCTTGGGCCATCATCTATTGCATCCCAGGCACATTTCAAGAATCTGGATCAGAAGTGTGAAGTAGCTGGGATTCGAATGGTTGCAGGCACCCCAAGCAGCAACTTAATGCAATGGACTACATCACAATGCCTGCAGCAGGCACATTTTATTGTATTTAACTTATGTATAAATGTATCTAGTTTAAAAGAAAAATAGGGTTTGCATTATGGCATAGCTGGTCAAGCTACTGTCTTCAATGCTGGCATCCGCTATGAGTGTGGGTTCAAGACTCGACTGCCCCACTTCCAATCCAACTCCCTAATTATGTAACTGGGAAAGCAACATAAGATGGTTCAAGTCCTTGGGCCCCTGCCATGCAGGTGAAAGACCAGGAAGAAGCTCCTGGCTCCTGACTTCAGACCAGCCCAGCTCTGGCTGTAGAGGGCAATTTGAGCATGAACCAATGAATGGAAGATTCTCTCTCTCTCTCTCTCTCTCTCTCTCTCTCTCTCTCTCTCTCCCTCCCTCTCTCTCTCCCTCCTTGTCTGTAAATTCTGCCTTTAAAATAAATAGATGTTTTTATAAAAATAAAAAGAAACAAATGGAATAGCATTGCACACACATACATGATCAGTATATCTCTAAATATAAACATTGGTAATTCCAAGGGGCTGGCACTTGACGCTCTAGGTTAATCCTCCTCCTGCAGAACCAGTATCCCAAGTGTGCTCCTATTCAAGTCCTGGCTTCTCCACTTCTGATCCAGCTCTCTGCTATGGCCTCAAAAGCAGTAGAAGATGGCCCAGATGCTTGGGCCCCCACACCCACACAAGAGACCTGGAGGAAGCTCCTGATTCCTGGCTTCGGATCTGCTCTTCTTCAGTCATTATGGCCATTTGGAAGGTGAACCAATGGATGGAAAACCTTTCCTTCTGTCTCTCTCTCTCACTGTCTGTAACTCTACCTCTCAAATAACTAAAATATTTTAAAAATAATATCAAGAGTTATCAAGAAAAATTAACTGCCATACATTGCTGAATAAGTAAAAATAAAATTCGTCCAGCTACTTTAGAAAATTTGTGGTATCTACCAAAGCTAAACTCAAGTATAGTGCAGAATTTTCCATCCTGTTATTTACTAAGTATAAATGTATACACATTTGTAATGAAAATATACAAAATGTTTGTAGCAGTATAGTAATAAAATGAAAATGAATTGTGAAAATTGAAAAATAAATATTTATTTATTAATTTGAAAGGTAGAGTTACATAGAGGCAGAGGCAGAGACAGAGAAATCTTCAATCTGCTGGGTTATTCCTCAAATGGCTGCAAAGGCCAGAATTCTGCCAATCCGGAACCAGGAGCCAGGAGATTCTTTGGGGTCTCCCAAGTGGGTGCAGGGGCCCATGGACTTGGGCCTTCTACTGCTTTCCCAGGATCATCAGCAGAAAGCTTGATTGGAAGTGGAGCAGCCGAGACTGGAACTGGCACTCATGTGGGATGTCAGAGGTGTAGGCAGTGGCTTTACCTGCCATGCCATTGCACCTGCCCAATTGTGCCATTTTAGTGAAATAGAAAACCACAGAACAACGAAAGTGAACTGAGTTTCACTACGTATCACAACATAGATGAAACTAATAAAGATAATATTGTGAGTGAAGTGAAACATCAAAGATCATATATTTTTTTCATTTCATTTGTATTTCAAATATGAGCAAAATAAATCTGCTTTGGTAGAAATCAGAATAGGGATATCAAAACGTGAGCATTTACTAAGCTTTAAAAGTGATTATAATATCAGTTTGCTCAATTTCCTGATCTGCTTACTGGGAAAACTGAAGTGTTCAGCAGGTAAAAACCCACTAATTTGTGCGTTCTTGATTTAATCTGTTTTATAAACATATTTTACTTTAAAATATTTTGGATAAAAGAGCAAACCTTTTTATATCATCAAACAGAATTCTAAAGTGTGAAAGATTACATGAAACTGATTTTGTGTAGTCCTGAATACTACCTGGAGAATGTAGAGAAACAGCTTTTGTGTTTTTGCTTGTTGTAGTAGTCTATGATCCTTGGAGTGAAACAAATACCAAGAGAGATGGATACACAGGAATCCTGAAGTCTGCAAACAGGGATGATTTTTTTAAGATTTATTTATGTATTTGAAAGTCAGAGTTAGAGAGAGAGAGAGAGAGAGAGAGAGAGGTCTTCCATCCACTGGTTCACTCCTCAATTGACCACAATGGCTGGAGCTGTGCTGATCCGTAACCCACTGCGCCACAGTGCCGGCCGCATAAGGGAAGATATTTGACTTTTACCTTGAAATCAGAAATTTTCATATGGTAGATATTTTTGATTCATACATATTTAGGTGAATGATACCGTTTAACATTCTTTTCTTTATACTCTATCCTGTGCACCACATTGATTGTATGCTCTCTAACTGTGTCATCATTATGTGTTTAGCTTTACCTCTCATAACATTTTTCATGGATCATGACAAATAAAATTCAGACACAGTCAACATATCCTTGCTCCTCATTAAGTGGAATGATCATTTGCTGCTATAAATCTGAGAAGCTTGACTCAAGTCAGTGCAAAGGAAAACCAAAGTATGTTATCCTTTATTACCTCTTTCCAGATCCATCTTTCACTTCTTATATTTTCTTAAGATTTTATTTAATTATTTGAGAGGTAGAGTTACAGAGAGAGGGAGAGAGAGAGAGAGAGAGAGAGAGAGAGATCTTCTATCTGATGGTTCACTCCTCAAATGGCTGCAACTGCCGGAGCTGGGCCAATTCGATGCCAGGAGCTAAGAGCTTCCTCCAGGTCTCCCACACAACTACAGGGTCTCAAGCATTTGGACCATATTTCACTGCCTTACCAGGCCATATGCAGTGAGCTGGCTTGGAAGAGGAGCAGCTGGGACACGAATCAGCACCTATATGGGATGCTGGCAATTCAGGGGAGGCTTAACCTAGTAGGCCACAGTACTGGCCCCTCTGTACTTCTTATCTTACAATATTACCTAATATATCCTTTGAGGCTAGATGAATCTGAATAATTATATAAATATATTTTGCTATATCCATGCTTCCTTCAAAGCCTTTAAATTCTGCAACATTTTCTTCGCTTACATGAATTAGAAAGGATCAAACAATTTAATTGGAAAATAGGTCACCTAGAGATTCAAAGAAGTGACATTTCAGTTCTAGACTCCTTCTCCAGAGAAAGCATTGAACTTAGTATGATGATTAGGCATTTGGTAGATTGAAATGGATTCAAAGTTACTAAGAGCTGTTTTTCAAATGCATAGAGCAAAATAGAGCAGAAACATAGGGAAGAAAATTTATATTTAATAGTAACCATTGCTACATTGCTTTGGCATTGCTTAAACTATTACACTGAAAATTTCGTAAAGGAGGTGTCTTAATTATTCAAAAATGTATGTGTAAAAAAAATCTCAAGACTTTATCCATTAGTTTGTTTGAAGAGCTAATCTGCTTGAAGCAGCAGCAATTAAAAAGCTTTCATTTTAAGTGCATATTAAATAAATCAAATATGATGATGCTGTAAACATCCATTATAGATTTATTTTGATATTTGCTCTGCATAAATTACAGATATATGCATAATGTTATCTTTAAACATCTAATAACACTTTATAAGCAGGGCACACAGCCATATACTACTTATAAGCAATGATGTTCAACTAATAAAATGACTGTTTCATTGCCTGTTTTATAAATAAACCAAAAAGGCCTATCAGCAACATTCTTTAGCTTCTTTTGCCCATGAACATGTTATCTTTGTTAGATTCATTTAGGATATATATTACTAACTTTTGATATTTCTAATAATATCACCATTTTCCACCACTAAGGGTGTACTTAAAATTATTTAAATTGCATGAGAGTAATTTTATTTTATTTTTCTTAACTATCATTATCCTAATTCCAACTGCCAAGACATTTCTTGGGTGTTCAACTCAAAGGTTACACTCAACTTTAGTCTGTAATTTTAAAATGAAGGTTATCTGAAACACATCTTATTGGTACCCTTCAGACTACTAAGATAAAAAAGAAAATCTACTGGAGTATAAACATAAATACTCACAATCACAAAGATTTTAGACTATGACAGATCTCTGTTTCTTCACATGCCAGAGTAAGGGTGCAGTATTAGAACCACAGTGGCTATATAGTAATTATCAGGGAGAAATACTGATAAAAAATTTCCATTGATGCAGATACAGTGTCCTGATATTATCGAGTTGTTGAAAGAATCCTAGAAGTACATAAATGCATCATTGCTTAAGCCAGTAGTAGTGAGAGGATTTTTTTTTATTTGCAGTGGAGTTCATACTAATTGATATGTACTTGTTAGTAATATCTACATAGTTCACCATTTCAAGCTTTCTGTTTTCTCTTCATATAGCTACTTTAAGATTTCTATGGAATATTATTCAGCTATAAAGCAGTGAAATCCTATCATTAGCAACAAAATGGCTGGAACTGAAGGACATCGTGTTGAGTAAAATAAAACAAAATACTGCATGTTTTCCCTGATATGAGTGCTAAGTTAAAAAAACAATAATCAGAATATGGAATCTTGGTTACTGGAGGTTTGGAGGGGTGAGAGGAATAAAAGCAGTTTGGAGTTAAAAAATAGGAGAAGCTCAATATGGTTCTTTTATTATGACAAATACGTTATAGGAAATGTTAAGAGAGGAAAAGGGGCAAAGGGTATATGGGAATTCATTATAGTACTACCTCACAGTTTTCTTTTGTAAATTTAAAATTCCATACTAAATAGAAAAAAAAATCAACTTGGAAATGATTGTTCAAAGAAGCACTAACTGGCACAATGCTAAGTCTTCTGTATCCCAGGAGAGTTCTGTCTGCCTTTCATAGGTAGCAGCACTCCTGTTTTTCTCTGATAGCTCACGATGATAACACTTGTGAAAATAGTAACTCCATTCTTTTTTTTTTTAAAAAAAGAAAAAGTTATGATGGTCCGCATATCTTTTTAAATTACTTGTAATATTTACCCCCTAAAGTCTAGCCCCTAAGTTGTTTTTCAGGCACAGGTTAAAAAAAAAAAAAAACTGCTTTACTAAGCTGACTAATTTATCATTTGCCACACATGAGTATTTCCCCATTTGGTTATTGTTCTGGAAAGGGCCACACAAGCAAAACAGAGAGAGGACATGATCTTGGAAACTGAAGCTCAGGTCAGATTATAAGATCAGATCTTAAGGAGTAAGAGTTTAAATTTGTAGGTAATGGGGTATCATTGGTTATTTTTTGAGACAGGAATTAATGTGACCTAATAGTACTTCTGACAAAGGCTTAGGAAGGATTGTACAATTAATTAGAAAATAAAAGACTGAAATTTAAAAGCCTGTTAGCATTTGTTTTGTATGTTCTTCCGCATAAAGTATCTAACTCTAAGGATAAAAAAACTAAGCATGAATAAAAAATAAAGCACATTGCATCTAATATTCTTACACTAAACAACACATACAGCACATAACATGACATACAAAAATATGTCAAAGGAATTGAAGTGATCATTATTTCACTGAGTATTTTAAAGATCATCTGTTATGATAATTACAGTATCAAAGGAGTATTTCTTTTGAAAGTGAAATCCCATTTCCTTTAACTTATAAGAATGTTACAGTGTTGATAGAAAAATATTTTCTCTTTCCATCTAAAATTCTCCACAATCATTTCTGAAAACAACCATATAATAGACTGGTTACTAACTTGAAAGAGTTTAGAAACAATTTTTAAGTCTGTAAATAAAAAAAATTTAAGTTTTCAGAGTATTCATAGATATGAAAAAATCTCTTCATCCTCTCTTAAGATTTTGTGAAAACTCACAAAGTGATGAACAGAAATTCTTTAGTTAGGCAGCTCTATATTAAAAATGATAGTTAACTTAATTGAATTAAGCAATGTAGTTACTACTTAATTATAGCTAGATTACTTAGCTATACATAGAACTTTGAAACTAAAATAAGAAACTTAAATTTTATTAAGAAATCTTTTCATAATATTGTGCTTTATTCCACTCAGGCAAGGAGGTCAGGTGTTTTTTGTGATTATGAATTTCTGATTTCTGTTTCCTTCCACTCAACATTCATGGCGCTGTCTTGGTGAGAACATGTGGTCACACAAGGTAGAAAGCATTTCAGCTTCAATCCTCTAAGCAAATCTTTCCATTGGTATCTCATTGGAGTATATGTACTTTGAAGGAAGTTGCCTTAAATGTATATGTATTTCTTACCTTCATCTCCTGAATGACAGAGAGAGAGAGATGGGCTGGAACAGGCTGACTCCAGGAGCCAGGGACTACATATGAGTCTTCCACATGGATGGCAGGGGCCCAGGCACTTCAGCTACCATCGGTTGCCTCTTAGGATGCATTAGCAGGAAGCTGGATCAGACACTCAGATGTGGGATTCAGGTGTTCCAAGCAACCATTTCGCCTGCTTTACCACAAGGCCTGCCTCGGAGCTACCTGATTTAGAATAAGATGAGCTATTTAGATTGTCCAACTAAGTGACACCAATCAAACTTAGTGTTGTTTTTTTTTTTTCGTGGTCAACATTGTTTACTATCATAGTTTTCAATATTTACTATTTTCTTTTTTCTGGCAAACAGGATACTTGCCATCCATTTCTTTTATTATAGAATCCTTGTCCTCCAAGGATTGAAGCATATCTGGCACTTCTATAAGTCACTGAGGGAAAGACTAGCTTGATATCTATTGCCAACAATGTCTTGAGTATTAAAAATAGATAAATGGACATTTCAGTGTTCATGACAGTCACAGGAAGACAGGAGACTTTGCACAAAACCCTGATGAGAGGGGCCAGCATGTGGTGCAGTGGTTAAGTTGCAGCCCAAGGTAATGGCATCCCTTATCAGAGATCTAGTTTTGAGTCTCAGCTGTGTTACTTCTGGTCCAGCTCTCTGCTAACCTGCCTGAGAAGGCAGCAAAATATGACTCAAGGGTTTCTGCCTCTGCCACCCGGGTTGGAGACTTGGGGGGAGTCCTGGCTCCTGGCTTTGGCATGGCCCAGCCCTGGCACTTGTAGTCATCTGAGGAGTGAACCAGCAGGTAAAAGATTTCTCTCTCTCTCTCTCTCTCTCTCTGTCTCTCTAACTGCCTTTCAAATAAATAAAGCAAGCTTTAAAGAAAATCCAACAGGACTTTTGAAGAGTTTATTTGGATTGAGTAAGACCATCTTTCTTTCCTAGTAGTTACTGTCTACCTAGAAATAAATAAGGTTTTCTATACACCTGTCAGAAGCTTCAAGCTGTATCAAACCTTTTATATTTGCTCATGAGGAAACAGAATAAATGCAACCATAATAGATGATGCAATCCAATGTCTAAACATTAAACATGGGAATATATTCTCCCGGGGAAGAAGTAGAAATGAGGATAGAGGCATTTCAGGTGAAAATGCATTTCAAATATGTCTTTCAGGCATGTCTGAAGTTCTCTGTCCACAGCCTGGCATGCCATAAATGTTATTATTCTTCAAATAAATAAATAAAATCTCAGACCTATATTTTCTATTCAGCTCTCCAGTGACATTTGCTTGATGTCTGTAGTCAAATAACATAAACTGTAATGGAATTAAGAGAAGTTTATGATTCTTACTGAATTTAGCAAGGTTACTATAATATTGAGGTCTTTTATTTGAGAGGAGTGGGGAAGGAATGATTAATTGTTCATACAAATATTTCATCAACATACCCTTATTTGTTCAGAGAAATGAATTATTTTCTAGGAACATTTGATGGGATTTTTTCCAGTTAGCCTAGCCTTCAAAGCATAGTAAAATCTTGCTTATCAATAAAACAGACTGTTCACATTTAATCCTTTATAATTATAGATAACTATTATATTTTGTTTCTTATTTTTGATAGCATAGTACGTTAATTTTATCACTTTTTTTGCCGGAAGAATGCCATTTACCATTGTAGTCCTTTCAACACAGTACATCTTGTGCTTTAATGTGTGTATGTACACTTGAGTATATACACACAGAGAGACTTAGAAACTGTGCCTGTGAGAGATATGCAGCAAATATACGTGTAGTGCTGATTATTTAATATATTCATATAGCTTTGTAGTAGGTGAATAATTACTTGTATAAATTGACCTTAGTGGCTCCCATAAAGCTAATTACTGTATTTTCATGGTGACTGTAATTAATGTAATCACCAAAGCCATAAGATATTAATATTTCAGGTTGCAGATTGTCTGTAACATTTGTTGCACAAGATGAAGTTTAATGCCCAGTCTGTACTGTAATTCATTGTTAATCTTCTAATACTGAACCTTTAAAGTGCCAGCTCTTAATATATTGCTGCTCAAGACTCTTAAGTTTGAACCTGGCCCTAGCTGAAAATGAGCAATACAACAATGCAGACAAATGAAACATTAGGAAAAAATGCTGCCCTTAAAAATGAATGATAATATATGTTACATTTCATAAGCCAGAAACTGAAGCACTAGAAAAGCACAAAGTATTATAATTATTTAAGTTTTATAACTTGACTTCTCATTGCAAAAGTCTATCAAATTAGCAAAAAGCTGCTGTGAATTTGAATAAAATAGTCAAGGGAAATATGATCTATATTTTAGAAAACATTTTGGAAATACGACTCTTATACAGCTGGAGTAAAAAACTGTCCTTGTCAATTGCTATATACACTGAATAGTTTGGTCCTTTAACCTTGTGGCAACAAAAATTGTGCAGGTGTAGTGTGGGTCAATAACTAAATAAAAAGATCTATAGAGTGTGATTTTTGTATCAGAAGTTATCTTAGCCACCAGTGCACCTGGTTCTTGAATCACTGCTAAGCATGCTTAAAGGATTTGAAACTCCAAAAACTTTTATTAAACTGTAGACTATAGTAAATGTGTTATTAAAAAGTAAACAATAGGCTTCTTTCAATAAAACTGCCTTTGGCATGGGGAGATACATTAGAAGCAAACCACTGTTGATCCTTTGAGACTTTTTTATTACTTATTTTTTCTTTCATTTTTTATCCTTTTATAAATAGTGGAACCTCAAGTCATTTAGTAATGACATCAAAACATATTGTGTCTCAAATTTATACCCTCTTTAAATAGGTGTGCTAATAATTCTGTTATTATTATCTAGCAATTAAAATCTGTAAATAAATTAGAATATTTACCAATATAATCTTCCTAGGATAGCTATAAATCCCCACAGAAATACTTAGGTAAAAACTGTCCTTGTAAAGAAAAATGAAGAGAGGAAACAGAAATATTAGTTGTTTGTGCTTCTTCCTCATACTTCCCTATCTCTTCCCAAACCTCCAGTGCTAGCTGTATTCATAAATCAGGCACATTGATCCCCTAGAGAAGTGAGAATGAGTACATTTTACACACAGAGGACATGCTATAGACAGCAGTGTACTGAAGGCTACTGTGAAGATACACTGTCTACATACAAAGAAAATCGTATTTCTTCAAGTGGGTAGTTTTGCCATATTTTAAAATGAATATTATGTTGGAATATGGAGGGAATTTACTGCTCTAGTCTAGGAGAAGACAGTTCAACAAAAGTGTAGGGAGTGCAGTCTCAGGGAAGAGTTAGGGAGAAAACAGCAGAAAAAACTCTATGCAAACTAGAAGGACAGAGTAGACTTATGTGAAGGGCATGGGTGCCCACAAATCAGGACCCCAATAGCTGGGATCCTCTGCACTAGCATTGGAGAGTGAGGTGAGACCAGACTGGAGCAGCCCAAGCCACTGGCAATAAAGCTGCAGGAAGATCCTACAGGGAACCTGGCTTGAAACCATGGGGATAGTGTACCTGCCAAATTAGAGGAGAAAAAAGATAGGAGAAGCATGTTTCTCACTCCCTGATCACTCTGCAATGGTGTCCTGTAAAAAGCTGAGGGAGAGCAGGCACCATTTTGGACATATGTAACAGCTGTGCCAACTCATGTCCACCTTGGAAACCAATGGAGTGGAGACTCCTGAGTATAGCGGGAGAGCTGACAGGGGGCTGGGTGACCGTGGGAGGCTTGTGTGCTAGGACAGTGAAAAAGCAGACTGCGTGGGAGGCCTTAGGGTGTGGCTGGGACTTTGGGCAGTCACAGTGGGAGGCTCCACATGCTCAGGGTTTTTGGGTTACCTGGTGAGGGACATCACTGAGGAACCTGAGCGTACACTGAGGACTACATGGATCCCTTGTGTGGTCCTTGGGGCAGAGCAGATGAATATTATACCCACTGGGGGTAGCACTCAGGCACTGGTCTCCTTTGAGGAGAGGAGCTCAGCTGAGCAGAATAAACCTCAATGGCAAACCTGGGTATGTCACCTTAGACAAGCCCCTCACCCTGGTGAGCTGAACAGAGCTCCCTGGCCACACCCACCATATGATGAGATGAAGAATTGTAAGAAATTTAATTTAAAAAATCGATAAGACTACATAGATGTAATCAGATGCAAATGCACAAGCTAAAATTCTACACTAAATGAAAGAAAATTTCTCCCACAAAATTGAGATCTTAAAGAGAAATAAAAATGAAATATTGGAAATGAAGAATTGAGTAGAACAAATAAAAAATTCAGTGGAAAGCCTTAACAGCAGAATCAGTGAATAGAAGAAAGAATATCTGACTTAGAGGACAAAGCACAGGAAATTATACAGTCAGACAAAAACAAGAACAAGGAATTAGAAAACTAAAAAATACTGCTTGTAATCTACAAGACACTATCAACCCAAAATATGGTTTCTGGAAGTTGCTAAAGGTGTGGAAAAAGAAAAAAGGGTTAGAAGGCCTTTTTAATGAAATAATAACAGAAAACTTGCATAATTTGAAGAAAGAGAGGGATATCCAAGTAGAGGAAGCGCATAGAACTCCTAATAGACATGAACAACGGCAAAAGGAAGACCTTCCTCTCTGTCTCTCTCTCTCACTGTCCACTCGGCCAGTAAAAAAAAATAATAAAAATAAATAAATAAATAAATAAATAGAAAATATATCTTGGCCGGTGCCGTGGCTCACTAGGCTAATCCTCCGCCTTGCGGAGCCGGCACACCGGGTTCTAGTATCCATCGGGGCACCGGATTCTGTCCTGGTTGCTCCTCTTCCAGGCCAGCTCTCTGCTGTGGCCAGGGAGTGCAGTGGAGGATGGCCCAAGTACTTGGGCCCTGCACCCCATGGGAGACCAGGAGAAGTACCTGCCTCCTGCCATTGGATCAGCACCGTGCGCCAGCCACAGTGCACTGGCCGTGGTGGCCATTGGAGGGTGAACCAACAGCAAAGGAAGACCTTTCTCTCTGTCTCTCTCTCTCACTGTCCACTCTGCCTGTCAAAAAATAATATATATATATAATATATATATATCTCTTAATGGAGAATGGGACTGGGATTGGGAGAGGGAGCAGGAGGAGGAAGGGTTGGGAGGGCGGGTATGGTGGGAAGAATCACTGTATTCCTAAAGTTGTACTTATGAAATTTGCATTCCTTAAATAAAAGTTTTCTTTTGGAAAATATTTTCAAAAATGAGTATGGACACAGTAAGCTTTAAATTTGGAAAGTGCTGAGTACAAGTTAGCCTTTTGGAGTCAGAAGGAAGAGTACTTAGAATAAAAAAGATATTCTTTTGGCATAAAATTGCTCTGAATATGGTTTGACTGCATACTGCATACTAGAGTATATTTCAAGGATATTTTATTCATTTTAGTGGCAATGGTTTGAAACTTTCTAAATACAATACACATTTCTCCCAGAATATCAGAAATTACACAGTAAATCAAGCAGTGTAAATCACTCCTAAGCAATATTTCTAAGCTATATGTGATTTTCTACAGGTTGTCTGGAAATAGATAGAAAATCATAATTCTATACTTTTACATGCATATGCTTGCATGCACAGATATGCTTCTTTATATATTACTATACTTACATGAGAAATAGAAATGCCATAATTAATTGTATTGAAGATTTAGGTGTCTTTATATTTACATGTGAGGTCCTGGATTATATTATTTTATAATCTAGTTTAAATGTTCTCCTTCAAGAGTTTCTTGTGTTTCAGTGCCAATTTCATACAGAATTGTTTGTGTCTAAATTTTTTTCTATATTCTCATGATTCACAATGAGACCTATTTTAGAAACTTTGTTGTAACACTTATATACACTGAAATAGAATCTGAAAACTATGAGGTATGAAGGACATATTCAATCTCAAATTTCATTTTATTTATTATTTTTATTTTTAATTTGAGAGAGAGAGAGAGGGAGAAAGAATATGCTTCTATTAGCTGGCTCACTTTCCAAATGTCACAATTGCCAGGGTCAGAGTCAGGGAACTCAGCTCGTCTAATCCAGAAGCAGGGAACTCAATCCATGCATATGTGTGGGTGAAAGGAACCCAGTTACTTGAGGCATCTAAACTGCCTCCCAAGGACTGGTTTAGTAAGAAGCTGGAGTCAGTAGCCTAAATTGGAAGTTATACCCAGGTACTCCCTTAGGATACACGGGCCTCTTTTGGCACTAGAGTGAATGACTATGGAGGTAGGTGTTGTATAGCAGCAGGTGAAGCTGCCATCTGCAATGCCAGCACCCCATATGGGTGCCCCTTCCTGTCCCAGGTGCTCCACTTCCAATCCAATTCTCTGCTAATGGCTTAGGAAAAGTAGCAGAAGATGGTCCAAGTGCTTGGCCTCTGCCACCCACAGGAAGACCCAGAAGAAGCTCCTGTCTCCTGGCTTTAGCTGGCCCAGTATTGGCTGTTGTGGCCATCAATGAGTAGATCTCTCTGTCCCTCTTTCTGTAAATCTGACTTTCAAAAGAAATAAATGAATCTTTAAATGACTGGTCTGCTATCTCAGATTTTAGAGTGAGTTTCTTTGTAAAAGTTTCCTGAAGTCATGTAAAATTGGATTTAATATCACAAGTTTAAGTCATCTTTTTTTTCTGAATTAGTTATTTTAAAGTAATATCTAAGTGTTCATGAGATGTGTTTTTTAAACCAAATTTAAAATTGGATTTGATCACTGTTACACATCGTTTTTCTACATTTGGGAATACAAATATAATATAGCTCTCCTTTGTTTCCATTTGTTTGGTCAATAATATTAATTGTACAAAGGGAAAACATAAAAGCTCTTTTCAAAACAAACTGTTTCACTGAAGCACATTTTTCTGAAAACCATGCTTCAAAAGTTGTAATAATTTATTAATTTGTTGAATTCTTAAAAATATATTTCTATATAATGTGAAAACTAAAATATTATTCTTCACATTAAAATATTTTACATGTATATAAAAAAGCAGTTCACAGAGAATGAGACCATCTGAGTTCTAAGTCACCATGATAATCACAATGAATTTGGAAGTATGATTTTTTAATTTTTAAAAAGTTTTATTTATTTATTTGAAAGTCAGAATTATAGAGAGAGGAAAAGACAGAGAGACATCCCATCATCTGGTTCACTCCCCAGATAGCCACAGCGGCTAGCATTAGGTCAGGCCAAAGTCAGGAGCCAGTAGCTTCATCCGAGTTTTCCACTTGGGTGGCAGGAACCCAAACCCTTGGACCATCTTCATCGTTTTTTTCCAGGCCATTAGCAGGGAGCAGGATCAGAAGTGGAGCAGCTGGAACACAAACCAGCACCCATGTGGGATGCTGGAGTCACAGGTGGCAGCTTTTCCAACTATGACATACCGGCCCCTGAATTTCAAATTTTTAATCATTGATCTCAAAATTTTTAAATTAAAGAATTGATTTTACTTTTGTTAAGCATCATACCTCCTCTAAAATAATATTGTTTTATTTTATTAGCATTAGGAATTTACATATTAATCCTAAGGTATATTCATGAAAGTTCCAAGTGAGACTTAAGGAAGTAGTTATCTCTATTTCATTCAATATTCCAGTGGGAAAATTAGAATAAAATGAACCATTTCTTTATAGATTTATAGAAAATAAAAATTTTAAATGCATATTTGTATATTGAGTTATCTGTGTTTTTTTTTAAATACATATACAAAAACACAGAGAAATGTACCACATACTTCACATATAACTTGTCCTAATTGTCCTTTATATAGAAAAGACTAAGAGATTGATTCTCAAAGCATTGCCATGATTCTCTGAGATTTGCTGTAGACACAGAGGGGCAGGGTGGGGAATATTAGTGTCTAAGGAAACACGGTAGCCACTATCAAACACCACACAAATGACTACTATCAGATAATTAAATAATCTGTGATGTTAGATATTTTCATTGACCTACAAGTTTCATTAAACATCAAAATAAAACAGAAACAAATACACAAAAAAGAAGATGTTAAAGGCACTGTGAATCAAAAATAGCTGAAACCAGAGCAGCAGCCTCAGCCAGCTTTGTTTACCAGACTATATCATGGAAATAGTTGAAGACATATTTACAAAATAGTGTGTACCTGGTGTATCAGAATGGAAAATATACAAGTCACATGTGAAATGTCCTACGCCCCTGTGAAGTTCTGCTGTATGCTGTCCAGACATGTTTATTTTTATTCACATTATCTGAAAATGTGTAAAGCATGAACCATAACAGTACAATTTGATGAATTGCTCTTATTTTTATTTAAAGATGTATTTATCTGAAAGGCAGAGTTAGAGAGAGAGAGAGAGAGAGAGAGAGAGAGATCTCCCATCTGCTTGTTCATTCTCTGTTGAGGAGATGAACTTGGAAAGATGAAGTTATCAAGTTCCCATACATTTTGCCCTTGCCCCCGTGTCTCCTGTTCCCAAATCACCGTCTCTCCATGATAACTGGTATCATGGTAACTGACAGGTCCACCTGTTTGGCAGGCTGCCCACAGCCCTATTTTGTAACAGCTGGAATCTGGGCCACTATTGTCTGTAAAACCCATATAAACAATTGGGAGGGCATGGCTATGCATGGATATTGGTGGATTCAGTTGCTTGTGGATGGAGGTGTGGCTGTGTGTGTATGCAAATGTTCAATTACCATCACAGACACAAAGTAGATATGTCCTGTGCCCTACCATTGTGGAGGACAACCAGCTGTTCCTTGTGCATTTCTCACCACCACTGTGAGTAAAGGGGATATAAACTCACAACTGATCCGAGATGTTCACTGAACAGTCAGAATAAGGATCTACTTGTCCTATGTCCTGGTCCCAAGGGCATATACTCCCCAAATGGCCTCAATGGCTGGGGCTGGGCCAGGCTAAAGCCAGGAGACTGGAACTCCATCTGGACTGCCCGTATGGGCTTCAGGGGCCCAAGCACTTGGGCCATCTTCTGCTGTCTTCTCAATCATATCCCCAGGGAGCCAGATTTGAAGTTGAGCAACCAGAGCTAACCAGGGTTTGTATGGGATACCAGGATCATAGGTGGCAGCGTGACTACACTATGCTACAATGCAGGCCTTATGTAAATAAACCAATGGTACTAAAGCAAAGATCACTGTAGAACCAACAACATGTATGAGACAGTGTAGTATGGCAAGAAAGAGAGGTTATTCAGAGTTGGTTTGGTTAATTTTGTAGAATTATGTAGGCTGGCAAGTCTGAAGATCTGCAGAATGAGTGATAAAATGGACTAATTGGAGTCTAGAGGCTTGAGACCCATTAAGAGACAACATTTCAGTAGTCTGAAGACAAGAAAAATCACAGGATCCAATTCAAACACTGGAAGGCAGGAAGAATGCTCACTTACTTTAGGGGAAGTATTAATATTTTTGTTCTATTCAGCTCTTCAGCTGATTAGATAGACACATTCACAGTATGGAGAACAATCTAGTTTACTTAGCCTACTGAGTCAAAAGTCTCCATCCATAAAGGCCCTCATAGAAACAGCTGCATAATGCTGGACCAAATGTTTGTTTACTCCTCAAGTTGACATACGACATTCACCACCACAACTAGTCATCCACTAGATCTCTTGTGATTGGCTAGTCATACTTCTTTATAAGTGAGCTGCCATCTTGATGTGGGTCTCTTCATTCTTATCTGTTATGAAATTTTAGTGAATGGAATCAGATGATAAGCATTTTTTGTCTTCTTACTAGCTAGAATGTTGCATTCATGTGATTCATATATTTTGTGTGGAGCAGTAACTTTCTCTTTTATTTATTGAAAATAATTTGTCATGAGACTGATCTAAAATGTTCTTCATCACTGTACTTCTACTATCCACTTGGAAGGTCTCCAAACCAAAGAAGCTATGAACTATGTTCTATAAACATTCTAGTAGCAGCCTGCAGGAAAATTTATGTGGACATTCCTATTTGTTATATATCCAGGAGGGATATTTCTAGGTCAGAATCTATATTACCTTCAGCTTTAGTAGGAACCAAGGAACTGTTTTCCAAAGTGATTACACCAATTTACACTCTCCAAAACACTGCCATTAATGTTCAGGTTGTTCCACATCCATACCAAAAACTGTTTGATTTCCTTTCTTAAATTTAGCTACTTGGAGATATGTATAGAGTATTAAGTTGGTACCTTGCAATTTACTGTTACTTTTCATTTCTTCGGTGATTAATAACATTCAATATTTCCATGTGCTAATAGGATTTTTAACAAATGTCCAACACTCTAGACCAATTTTAATTATATTGTATTTCTTTTACTTATTGATTTATAGTAAGTCTTTGCACATTTCCTATTCAAAAAATTTGTCAGTTAGGTTATATTCCATATTTTTCCTGATTTACCTGTTTCCTTTTTGCTATACACTCAAAGAGAAATATAAAATGATTTGAAAACAACATTTGTTAATGAAAATATGATATCAATGGGAGGTTTCTGGTGGGACTATCAAACAAGTCAGAAAAAAATATTTGGCAGTTTTTATTGAAAGCTAAATATGTTTGTTCTATGATCTTATGACCATTAAGCCTCTCCCTCTGACTGCACATAAACCACTGCTATCTCAAAAACATTGTGTACGTGTGTGTGTGCGCAAAGAAGCCAAATCCAAAAATCTACCTACTGCATGATTTTCTTTATATATTTGAGCATTGGGAAACTTCTGTATGTATATAATACAACAAGGAGACCATAGCTTGTTTGGAAGTAAATGGATTAAGAAGCTCAAAGAACCCTAGAAACCTTCTGGAGTAACAGGGTTTCTGTGTCTTGATAGTGACACAATGAAATGATTAAAAGCATTTATCAAAATGAGTCACATTGTACTTAACTGATCTTCATTTTCTGTTTGAAAATTATATCTTTATAAACACACTTAAATAAAAATAAAAATTTTCAGGCAAACAAAAGCTCAAGGAATGTGTCATCATTAATCATGGACAGACTACTAAAGTTGCATATTTTGGCAGAAAAAAAAAGACAATCTAAACACGATGGCATGGAGAATACAGAAAAAAGAAACATTGTGGCACTTCCAGGTGAATACTGACTACAGAAAAAAATCATCTTTTGTGGGATTTTTTTTCATTGAAGCAATAGTATATAAGAATGTTAAATGTAACTAAACTTAAGATGGCAAAAAAAAAAAAAAAAAAAAAAAAAAAAAAACCCTAAATGAAAGATCTCTGTGAGTGAGATCCCAGTGGAAAGAACAGGTCATCAAAGAAGGAGGTACCTTTCTCTGAAGGGAGGAGAGAACTTCCACTTTGAATAGGACCTTGTCTAAACAAGATAAGAGTCGGTGAACTCAAAAGGCTTCCATAGCCTTGGAAACTCATGACTGGTGCATAGGGAGATTACTGATGCCATAAACAGGAGTGTCAATTTGTAAAGTCAACAACAGGAGTCACTGTGCACTTACTCCTCATGTAGGATCTCTGTCCTTAATGTGCTGTATATTGAGACTTAATGCTATAATGAGTACTCATACAGTATATTTCGCTTTGTGTTTCTATGGGGGTGCAAACTGTTGAAATCTTTACTTAATGTATACTAAACTGATCTTCTGTAAAAAAAAAAAAAAAAAGAAGAAGAAGAAATTATCAATTCCCAACTTGACTCTCACTGGGATTAAACATGACAATAGGTCTGATCTGATTTCATCATCATTTAAAAAATCATCTATTATTTTTCACTTTATTTTTGTGTGGGAGCAAACTGTTGAAATCTTTACTTAATGTATGCTAAACTGATCTTCTGTATATAAAGAGAATCGAAAATGAATCCTCATGTGAATGGAAGGGGAGAGGGAGTGGGAAAGGGGAGGGATGCGGGTGGGAGAGACGATATGGGGGGGAAGCCATTATAATCCATAAGCTGTACTTTGGAAATTTATATTCATTAAATAAAAGTTAAAAAAAAAGATGGTATCGTTCTGGGAATATAACTGAATTAGGCTAAAATAAATAATATATTTTGCAATCTTCAGGATAACTATAAAAATAATTAAATAAGAAAAAATATTAATCATAGCAAGACACTAGAAGATAAAGTTATAAGAAGCAATGCTTGATAAATACAAAAGAAAACAAGCAAATTAGAAATAAAGCAAATAAGAAATATAAAGTTTGTAGAGCGAAAGTAAACAGCAATACTTAGATTCAATATAAATGGAAAAGATTTCTCCTTTTAAAATAAAAGTTATCTTCTCTTTACAAGAAACATTAAAAATAAGGATTGAAAAAAGCTAAAATCAAAATATTTGAAGTAATACATACCAACTGTGCTGGACTTTCATATACTTATTTACTAACTATTATTTTCTTTAGTGAAATATTTTTTCATATAGTTAAACAACTTTTAGATATTGTTTGAGTCTTAAGAGTTCTTATAAATTTTGCATAAAAGTCTTTTAATATATATGTACCTTAAAATCTATGGCTTATCTTTTTATTGTCAATACTGCCATTTTACAATTTTAATTTTGATGAATTACCTGGATCAGTCTTTTTTATTTTTAATTATATATGTGAAAGGTGCATAACATAATATATATACACATATATTTGTATATTTTACATATATAGGTAAAGGTATATACACACACACACATATATACACACATATATGTATCAAAAGTTTACTTCAGTCAAGTAAATTAACACAGCATCTTCTCATATAATTATCTTTTTTTGGTGGTAAAAGTACCTGAAATCTCTCTTATCAATTTTCCAGTATTTCAATAATACAAGACATTCTTATTCATTTACTATATTTTGTTTTCTATCTAAGTTTATCTATATATTAATCCCAGAGATATATCTATTTTCTCCTAATTTCTTCTAGAAGTTTATATAGCTTTACATTTATAATTCACCATGTGATATGTTTGAACTAAATTTTTGTGAATATGTAGGACCTTTTATTTGTTATTATTTTTGAAGATGAACTTCCAATTGTAGCAACATGTATTGATTTTGGAAAGATCTTACATGCACAAAATAAATATTTATTTATTTATTTGAAAGGGTTACAGAGAAAGAGGGAGAGAGACAGAGGGTGACAGAGAGAGGGAGAATCTTTCATCTGCTGTTTCATACCCAGATGGTAAACACAGCCAGTGATGAGCTAAGCCAAAGCCAGAAGCCAAGAACTCCATCAGGGTCTCCATGCGGCCTGTGGGAGCCAAATCCCAGGGGCCATCCTCTACTCTTTTCTCAGGCCATTAGCAGGGAACTCAATCAGAAATGGAGCAGTCCTCAATGCCAAAAATTCTTACTATACATGGTTGGACATGATAAAACAATAAAGGACTAATATAAAAAATGTTATATTATGTATTTAGGGTTTGACTTCCATTCTTACCTACTCCTTCATTTGAAGTTTTCAATTATATCCTGAAGTTAGTTTAAGAAAAAATACATGCATCATAATTATACTATCATTTACTCCATTTTGAACTTTGATTGTAGGTTGCTGCCAGGTTCTTGATTGAGGTACTTTTCAAATAAGCTAAGATGCAGCTAAAAGGTATTTTCTTCACTAAAAATTCAACAAACTATAACATCTTTAAATGTTATTCATTCAAAAATATTCATTGGGTACATAATTTTTCCACAAAAATCAAGATGTGATAATGAATGAAATGGAAGGAATTGCTCTGATCATTGGGTTTACATTTTAGGATGGGGTCAAACAGAAAATAAACAAGTCAGAAAATGCTAACGGTTTTGGAGAACACTGAATCTCAACAACGTGGGAATTCATGCAGTGTGCAATTGGAACGATATCTTAAAAACTCGAGAATTTAACAGCATAACTGCAATCAGCTGAGCAAAGGCCATTCTGGCAGAGTAGCAGCATTGTCACATGTCTGTTCCTTAGTTGAACCGGGAACAGCAAAGTCAGTATGGTTGGTTGGAGGGAGGGGAGATGGCAGCAGCATCATGCTAGGCTACTCACAGGACTCATGCTTCTAATCGCATTTCACTCTCAGGTGGAGGAGTTGAAAATCATTGGAACACTGAGTGTAGGGCTTATCCGATTTATATTTCAATGCAAGATACATTCAGGATTGAGGAAAATTTAGAAAAAAGCTACAAAACTTTAATGAATTGGAGATTGCTAGAGCTGCTTTTATTCCATTTGTTATGGAGTAAGGAAGAGCAGGTGACAATACATCTTTTTTAAGTAGGATTTTCTTCCATTTATTTTCCTAATGGCAAATACAGATGATAAATAAAAGAGAAAGGAAGCTAAAATAATTAAATTAATGAAATGTTACCACTTTATGCCTATTGTTTTAGTTTTCATTGAGCTATGATTATATTGTAAATATATATTTGCAATCATGTATCCAATATTGTTATAAATTATCAATCTACTTTTAACATTCATTATAAAAGCAAAAATTATTCTAAAACATTTAAATATTTAATATTACATTTCTTGGTGGATTCACAGTTTAATAAAAATTTCCCTACTGTATGTAAAAACATGAACGTTTCCTACTATTAAAATGTATTACAGTACTTATGTTTGTACTCATAATATCTGCTATGATTTTGCCAGGTGTCTCTGAAATGAAGTTATATATCCAATAGTATCATTATGATTTTTTCATTTGAAATAGATTTAACAATTATGCTAAATATATTCTTAAATCATTGAAATGCCTTCCTCAGAGAGATGATAGTTTTTTCATCACAATACATTTCATATAGGTTAATTTTAATAATAAAAATTTCTGTTGATGGAAGTGAACAAATTTTAATGTTAATGCTGTAAAGTTTCAAATTTTTCTGAAATAAAAACTATTCTGAAAATATTTATACTGTCTAAATTAAGCAGCATAGATTATAAAAGTTAAGACATATGGCTTGAAAAGTGTTAGGAGCTAGATTAACAATGATGCTTTACTAGATTGTGGACAAAAACTGGGGATCGATTCTAGATGTATTTTTGAAAAATTGGTAATTTGAGGTGGTGAAGTTAAAATGAAAGTGTGAGAAAACTGTATACTAAAATGTATTTTCAGATTTCTGGCTTCATTTTCCAGGTTGTACCTGAAGAAAAAGTAGGAGTGTCCTGCATGCTTGAGTGCAATGAATATATGTGGGATGTGCAAGTGGGTACATGTGAGAGGATATGGGGGGTGTATGCATATATGTCTGCTTGAGCTTGTAGGTACATATGTGTATTTGTATATTAGATTGGAGGGGAACTTCAGTAGACAATTTGTATATTCAAGTTTATGTGTATATGACTGCATATGAGTGTGACATGCATATACATATCCATGTGACTATATGTCTATGAGGAATGCACATATGCAAGTTTAAGTGAAGTATTTCACAGGTATATGTGAACACATAGGTAGAGGTTGTGCATATGCTATTCATGTTTAAGCAATGTCTGTGTATATTTGTGTGTGTATGTGCATGTGTGTATGACTGTAGATACAGGGACATAAATTTTTATTTGAGTTTATTTTTTGTGGAGTATGTGTATGTGTAGATGGGAATCTATGTAAGATATGTATGTTTGGCTGTGTGTACTTTGCATGTACAAGCATGTACACACTTTGTATGCACAAGCATACTTTAAGGCGGAGGATTTGCCTAGTGAGCTGCGGCACCGGCCTCCATATTTTTAAGACATCAATCTAGCTAATTACTAGAGATTCAACGCAATCCCAATAAAATTTTTCTGGATATCCACAACAGATTCTAAAATGTGTAAGACGATATGAAAGATTCAGTCAATATGACATTCCAGAACAATTCTGGAGAACTGATACTACCTGACATTAGGAATTACAGCAAAACTTCAACAATCAAGATAATGTCACACTGGCAAAAGAATAGACAAATAACTCAATGGGACAGAATACAGGGATTAAAGCCATCAGATATATTTCTATTCTAGTAACAAAGTACTTGAAATGGCATAGACTATACCATGGTTTCCGTTGTTCATTTATTTTTGTTTTCATCACCTGATACTTTTTCCCTTGCTCATTCTACCCATGGCACTTCATCACCTCACTGTTCCTAGAACACCATGAGGCACATAACTATATGAAAAACTTTACATTTGCTGTTTTCTGTCTGCACCATGTTTCCCTCACACATTTCTATTTCTCTTTCCTACATATGTTGAAGGGATTTTATTAAAAATTGTAGTTCCCTTGCATTTTCCACATTTTTTCTACTTATTTTTTTTTCTGGTAGTTAGTATGTCATGAATATATGAATGTCTTCAAAAGTTCACGGAAAATATGCATTCTGAAATCTATCCACCATTTTTTGCACCAAAAAATTGACATTTTATTTCCACTTTCCATGATCTTTTTGAATTACCCTCATATTTGCTTATATTATTTTTTCATTCTTCAAACTTGAAATCAGTAACCTTAAGAACTTTTTCTATTCATTCTAGCACTGTGTCCAAACACCTCTTAAAGAGTCTAAACATAGGCCAGTGCCGTGGCTCACTAGGCTAATCCTCCGCCTTGTGGCACCAGCACACCGGGTTCTAGTCCCGGTCGGGGCATCGGATTCTGTCCCAGTTGTTCCTCTTCCAGGCCAGCTCTCTGCTGTGGCCCGGGAGTGCAGTGGAGGATGGCCCAAGTCCTTGGGCCCTGCACCCCATGGGAGACCAGGAGAAGCACCTGGCTCCTGCCTTCAGATCAGCGCGGTGTGCTGGCCGCGGCGTGCCGGCCGTGGCGGCCATTGGAGGGTGAACCAACGGCAAAGGAAGACCTTTCTCTCTGTCTCTCTCACTGTTCACTCTGCCTGTCAAAAAAAAAAAAAAAAAAAGAGTCTAAACTTTAGTAGTGGCTCTATTATATCCACAGAATGAATTAATTAATATGCAGCTAATGAAAAGTAAAGAAAATTGTTTACCAAGATTATTGGGTTTATTTATTTCATATTTAGGCAAGTCTAGCTGGAATAAAATGGTGGCCTCAACATAGAAGGAAGAAGACAAAATAGACTCAGCATACAAAGATAATGATTCTAAGATTTGAGGGGTTTGATAATAAAATAGGCTGAACTATGAAGGGATACTTAATATTTCAAATGAGTTTGTTCATTATTATCATAACTGGTGCTGATACATTGATGTCTAAGGTAACACTGTTTCCCTTTGTCTAGGAAATTTAATTTGCCATTTCTTTTTAGTACGCATGGTAAGAAATTATTTGCTTATCAGTTACCAGAATGTTTCCCTCTAAGACATTCAGTTGAGTCTGACTTTTATAAAACTTGGTAGAATTAAAGCCTTTTTGTGGACATAAATAAAAACTGGAGACAAGACATTTTACCATACTTATAACATTTATATGTTAAATAATTTAAGGTGATCATCTTAGTTATTAACTTTTCACACTCTTTAATTAAGATATAAATGATCGAAATTCACTTTAACATTGTTATTGCTGGAAGGACTGTATTTCCACTGCATAGATTTATATATTCAACAGCTCTTCATAATGCCTGTGCTAGAAATAACTTTGGAAGATGTATTATAGAGTCAGGGTAGTGATCATTCATACTAATGCAAATATGTAAATGGTTAATTAGTTATTAAATGAAATATTGCATGTAAATAATATTTATTTTTACATGAATGGGAGGAAAGATATATGAATGATAAAAATGAATAAATTCTATAAAAAATGATAAAGTTTGCAAAGAAAATTACTGAAATTATTGGATAAAGACACCTAAGAGATTTCTTGATATTTCTATTGGGAGGAAACTATCTTTGTAAGCGTTCTAAAGAGCTCAGCTTAACATTCGATTTTTAAAAGATGTACTTTATTTATTTGAAAGGCAGAGTTGCAGAGAGTGAGAAGGACAGAAACAAACAGATCTTCTATCTGATGGTTCATTCTCAGAATGGCTACATTGACTGGGGCTGGGCCAGACAAAAGCTTGGAGCCAGGAGCTTGTTCTGGGTCCTATGTGGAGACCTACGTGGGTTCAGGGACCCAAGTAATTGGGCCATCTTCCATTGCATTCCTAGGTGCATTATCAGGGAATGGATTGGAAGTGGTGTAGCCAGGACATGAACACATGAACGGGTGCACATATGGGATGCTGATGTCACAGGTAGCAGCTTAACCCCCTGTGCCACAGTGCCACCACCTGACATTAACTTTTTATTGACCGTGTGCTTCCAATGATCATATAGAGTTTCTCAATGTAAGACATCCAGTGAACACACTTTTGAATTAATGGTATTTGAGAATAAGAAAGTATTCAAATCTAGTCATTGATTTCTTGATTGTAAGCTCTGTACCAGTAATTACGTATAATTACTAAGAACCTTGCAAGTAAGGATCAAGCACTATATTTTCCTGACCCTCTTCCAGAACACTCTGCATTTAGATGTAGGGGTTACATAGATATTATGAGTTAAAAACATGTGCTGTGTTCTTAAACTTTAGTACATTACAATGTGACCTTATTTGCAGGTAGGATCATTGCAGATATAATTAATAGAGATCATTATGTGATGTGATTAATTAAGGTAAGTTGGAGTCTTATATATCATATGATCAATGCCATTATGCAAAGGTGAAATTAAGATAGAGACATGTACACAAGGAGAACACCATGTGGAGATAAAGGCAGCAATCATGGTTATGGCTATAGAAGTAAAGGGACACCCAAGATTGCCATTGAATGGTATAAATCTAGGCGAGAGATAGGAACAGATTCTTCCATTTCTCCTCTCAAAGGATGCAATGCTACCAGCACTTTGATACTGGATTTTGAACTTCCACAACTGCGGGATGTTAATTTCTGTTGTTTCAGCAACTCACTTTTTAATTACATTACAATAACCCTAGAAAACTAATGCAGTGGGTGCTTAGCAAGAAAGGGTATCCTACATTTCATATTAGTGGAGCATTTGTATCAGTCTCAGTGCTATGGTGAAATCAGCTGCCCCACCTCTTGTGAGCTGAGTGTATGTATTTCTTCCTAACTTCCATACCGAGGTATAGTGCTGGTGATTTTACACGGGTCATGGTGCAAATATTTACACCACAAAATATGGCAAATAAGTTGTCAGGGTTGCTGTGTGAATATGTGTTTTGTACTAGTTGTCTAACACTTACTAGAATTCCATTATTTGACCTTTACAAAATTTAGCTAGTTCAGCTCTTAAAGACTTCACTAAATCCTATTTGGTGACTGAGCATATCTGTAAACAGTAAAAGAAATAAAAATCCTTATCATTACTGGGAGCAAAGAATGCCTTGGCATGAAGATTAAGAGTGATATTATAAAATTTGGAATATTTGATATGTTAGTCAATTTTAATATCTTATTTTAAAAATATAATATATATGAGTGAAATTGACATTTTGAGATTAGATTATTATTTACAACCCTTCTCTAGATTTCTGAGGAACAGTGGTTTTTCTACTTACTACTTGTTAACATTCTTCATTTGTGGAGGATTACACTTGTGATTATAAAGTAAATTAAAGGTATACCAAGGTAAAAATTAATAGAAAATAAGAAAGGAAGGAGTAATAGTGTGGTAATGAGAGAGGGAGGGAGAGTAGGATGGGAAGCATCATTATGTTCTTAAATTTTTATATATGAAATACATGGAATTTGTTCCTTTTATATAAATAAAAATTAAGAAATTGTGTAATAATTTAATTTTTCAAATAATTGGTCATGATGATGCCTCTGATTAGGGAATAACATCTTACATAATTCAAGATAATTGTAATAATAAATTGTGTCACCTTTTTATCAGGAGGTCCATTGTAATAAGAAACATAAACGTATACTTTGGCATTTTGAGTCCTGTGAATTTTTGAAAGAGAGATGTTTCAAAAACATCCAAAGAACTTACAATGAATCATACATGGTAAGGAACTGAGGCCTCTGGCCAACAGCCATACTTATGATCCACTGTGAAGATAGGTTCTGTAGCTCTCGTCAAGCTATTAGGATACTGTACATCCGGCCAATATCTTCATTGTAACTTCATAAGAGTCCCTAAATCATTCCTAAATGCAAATGCAGCTTGCAGATTTGTGGGAAAATAAAAATTTGATATTTTTGAGCTAATAGCTTTGAGTAATTTGTTATGTAATAATAAACACTATTTCCCAATATTATAGATAGAATTTACTAAAAATATAATCTGCAGGACTTTAAACCTGCTCAAAAATCAGAAAATTAATAACAATAATTTGATTGCGAATCCTGAATTCATTTGATTTTCTAACAAATTCTAAAAATTTTATGTTAAAAGTCCAATTCAGAAAAATTCATCTCTTCAGATTGCTATTCTGTTTAGTTGTCTTCACTCTGTAGCTCTTCCTCAATCTTTCAAAACAAATCTAAAAAGAAAAATCCAACAATACTGAGATAATTTCTTACTTTATGATATATACATGTCAAATAGGAAGACACATAAATGTCCATGAACATAAAATGATGCTTAGAATAATTTTAATCAGGTGAAAGCAAAATGAAAACACAATGAGTAACTATTATACACAAAACAGAATGTCAAACATAAAAATGACAAATATATCAAGTGATAAATGAGCATTCACAGAAACTGGTCATCTTACCCTTTGACAGAAAATGATAAATTATTAGAACTTGGAAAAAATTGACTGTTTCTTACAAATTTAACCATTCATTGAAGATATAACCTAGTTGTTCCACCCCTCTGTTTTTTTAAAGCACATTATGCATATTCATAGCATATTTATTTATAATATCACAAAAATAGAAATAATAAAATATCTATTAATGACTCAACAGAGAAGCATGGCATTTATATTAGAGCACTAGAAATTTCATATTTTATAGAACACATGTGTGTGCCGCATATCATTACTATCCTGAAATATAAAGCAATGTATTATGCAACATTGGTTAACTCTTAGACATCATACTAGATTAATAAAAAGTAGGACAAAAAAGTCTTTTATGATTCTGTCTACATAAAACATTTGAGCAGGTAAAAATGAGCAATATTAACAAGAGGAAAACCAGATGCCCAAGGAAGGACACAAGAGATGGGATGGGAAAATTCTGAATGTCAATTGTCTCAGTGATTGCCTGATACATACTTGTTCCCACTCATCCAACCTTACACTTATAAGGGGTACAATGCATTTGATACAAAGATTGTCTAAAATTTACTCACAATAGTTGAAATAAAGTTGTTTTATTTTGTTTGTTTCAATCAGTGGGCTGGAGTTTGTATTTGGTGCAGTGGTTAAGACACTTGCATCTTATATCTGTGTGCCCTGTTTCAAGTTCAGGATTAATTTTTAATTTTAGTTTCTGGCTAATGTACAATCAGTAATAGCAGTTGATAATTGAAACATTTTTATCACTGCCATGCAGTTACAAGAATCGGATTGAGCTCCTGGCTCCTGGTTTCAGTTTGGATCAGCCCCAGTTGTCTGAATTTGGAGAATGAGCCAGCAGATGGAAGATTCCCTCTCTTCCTTTCCCCCAACCCCATCACAAAAGGCACATAACATTTTTTAAAAAGAGAACTAAAGCTAAAATAAATGCATCTGCTGAATAAAACCAGAATATTTGCAAGATATCAAAAAGCATATTTGTAAAAACAAGGGTATTTGACAAGTGATACATCTTCAGTCCCGCATACTCCATTATGTAAAGGAGACCTATTAGATTATAAACCATGTTATCATAATGTAGGCTAGGGAGGAGCTCAGATACAGATGACACTGTATCTAGCAGACAGCCTTAGTTGGGCTCAGAACAGTCATCCTTAAAATGACAGTGTGAGACCATTTCTTGAAGGAGGAGTTGAACACTCAGTAAGTGAAAGTGGAAGCAGAATTCTCTGCGTAAACAAAGGGCTTTGTGCCTTCTGCACCTGATTTTACTAAGCAAAGCAGAACTCTTGTCTTCAACAGGGTTTCAGGATTCTTCGAGTTTAGCAACAGGTAGATGGTCAAATGCAAGGCCTTTCAGAAATGGATTGATTAAATCTTAGCTGTAGAAAGAAGTGCTTTCAGAATTGCAAAGCAGATAAGGGGTACTTTCCAAGAAGAGTATGTAGTTTTAATTCTCATTTGAAATTTAATTTATTTGAAATTCTTATTTCAAATTGGGAGTGATAGCTGAAGTCCTGGGTTTGTTAGTCCAGATGGGATGATAACAAGAGGAATTAGGAGGATTAGATATGGAATATCCTTTTGAGTTAACAATGAAAATACCTGAGTAAATAATATGAATGTCAAAGGGGAAGTTAATGAAAAAAAAAAAAAGAAAGAAACCCACTAATTCTTGTAAGAGATGGACAACATAGGTTCAAGAATATTCATAAATGATTACTGGAAAAGAATATGTACTTTTCTCTGAGGAAAACTAATGAATGTGTGAAAATATAATTGCCTAGGGAGAGCGAATGTGTATACATATTTTCTTTTATATTATTTCCCATCATTTTAAATATTATTGCTTGATATTTCAGCATATTTAACCTTGTAAATCTCATTTATTTTCGAAACTGTCAAAGTATGTCATTGACCTACTTTTCCTAAAGGCTTTATTTTAATGTATTTATGAACATATTTATATTTTATACACTACTAATTGGTCTTGATTCCTTCAGTAGGAATCTCATTTATCTTTGTTCTAAAACTTCACTGTAACTTTAGGTGTCCTACAGGGACTCTGGGAAGACACATTGGCAGAAAAAAGTTTTTATAGTAGGTAAGAACAGATTATAGCTTTGTTTCTAATTTGTCTTCCAAATCAAAATGAAAAAAATGGTAGCATCCATAGATGAGTGCCATATTATGTTTCCCTCAAGAGTATAACTCATTGCAAACTTTGCGTTGTTTTTGTTAGGAGAGAGAATATATAATACAGAGTTAATGATTAAATATCTTTAGATATTTAAAATAATTACCAAATAAATTATCTAGCCTACATTATTTACTGATGAAAAATAACACATTCACTTGATTTTTTTTTTTATTTGACAGGTAGCATTATAGACAGTGAGAGAGAGAGACAGAGAGAAAGGTCTTCTTCCAAATGGCTGCTACGGCCAGCGTTGCACCTGTCTGAAGCCAGGAGCCAGGTGCTTCCTTCTGGTCTCCCATGAAGGAGCAGGAGCACTTGGGCCATCCTCCACTGCCCTCCCAGGCCACAGCAGAGAGCTGGACTAGAAAAGGAACAACCAGGACTAGAACCCAACACCCATATCGGATGCTAGCGCCACAGGCGGAGGATTAACAAAGTGAGCCACAGCACCGGCCCACACTTGATTTTACTGATTTGATCTTGGAACTGTTTTAGAGAACAAGTTTTCAAAGGCAAGGAAAGAACAAATTTTGGGGAAAAAGAATATGTGCATGGATAAATTTGTAGTACTTATTTAAAAAGGCCTGTGGGAGTGGATGTATGGAGTGGTAGCTGGGTGCTCTCTTGGGATGCCTGCCTTCCATATCGTAGTGCCTGATCTAAATCTGCTTTCAGTCCAGCTTCCTGCAAATATATACACTGGGCAGTGTCTTCAGCTTGGCCCAAACCTGGCTGTTTTGGTATTTGAGGAGTGAACCAGATGGAAGTGCTCTCTGTGTTTGTCTCTGTCTCTTTCTCTGTGACTTCTGTCAAATAAGATATGTTCATGAAACAGAAGGAAATATAAAATGGAATTAAAATAGCTAGATTTCAGATGTTTATGATTATGAGACATGTAGACTTTTGATTGATAATAATTTGCTATGCACTAATTTTTTCACTAAAAAATGGTCATTCCACTCTGGATTGTACTCTGGATTATGGCAGTTTCAAATAAAAGTCTGAATATGACCTACCACATTATTTGTTTTCTTCTAGATCCCTTGAATACAGAACAAATTACTGGAAATTATAGGAAACTCAAAAGGACATAGTAAACTCACACTAGACAATTTTATGGATATTCTTATAGTTAAATTTCAGGTTTTTGCTGTAGATTTGGACCACCTAGTCCTAATAGAGTTAAAAGATCAAAGCTTGGCTTAATAGAGCTTTTTTCAGGCACTAAAATGTTCTAGATTTAAATAAAATTAAGCAAACAAAACAAAGACAAAACAGCATCAGTACTATGGGTTTTGTCATTTAATAGATACTTGTTGAATATACGTAATAGCTACTTTATATTTAATAGCTACTTGTTGAATATACCATATGGCATAGATGTTATGATATGCAGAGTTTACTTGATGTTATATATTCTGATTATATAGTTTTAAAAAGAGTATATATACATATATATAATTTTTCAAGTTAAGACAGATTTGAATTACAAAAAAATCAGTATATTCTTTGAGTTGTATCTATTAACTATATTGAATCAGTTCTCTTTGTATTAGTATCATATTAGCATAAAAATAAAATATAATATGGTAAAAAAATAAACAAAGGAGCTAAAAGTAAAATGTCTGAATATATTTTTCACGTATTAAAATGGACAAATTAACTTTGAGAAAACCTACTACAATAATGGGAAAGATTAGCACACTAAAGTACATTCATGATTTGGTTTACAAAGTTTTCTTGCAAGAAATTCCATAAATTTACATTGTGTTTTATTTTATTAGGTTTCTGAACTATTTCATGTGCATAGTACTGAGGTGCAGATATTATTATTCTTTGAGATGAAAGAAGGACTTGTGCAATTTGTGTAAAATGTAAGTTTGCTGAATCTTTGCTGAGCCTTGCTTTTTATAGTTTTTTGTTTGCAAAAATATAAATCTCTTATTTGACCAGTATTATATTTAAGTTTCAAAGAATTTAGGAGGTAGGAATTAATTCTCTTTAATTTATATGTAAAAACTGGAAAAATAAGGTAGTTAATACCTCTGGCTCTTTGATCAACAGTCTCATTTCTGTTTATGTGTCAAGTATGACCATATTTTGTCTTTATAATTTTAGAATTCAACTATTTGCAAATTCCTGTTATACACACTTTATATAGGCAAATCTTTCCTTATTTTGATTTTATATAACTGGCAGAATCTGAATTAAAATTTGGCTTTATCTAGCTTCATCCTGTATTGTAATGAAATTTCAGTTCTGCATATTTTATTTCTATAACACAAATTTAGCTATTTGAAGGTTTCCTGTTTGCTCTAAAATTGTAATTAAAGTTAAAATTTCTAGAATTGTATGTATGTAAAAGTCAATCAAGTAAATAATTATTGAAAGCTAGATGGATTGCAGGAATATGATATTCATCATATCTTCTCTGAATCTTGGACATGAGAAGATTTTATTTAATTGAAAAGAGATTTTCTGATTTGCATTGAATATTTGAAATGTAAAACATGTTCCAAGGGGCATGAAGATGTTAACTGAATGTTCAGATATGTGTAAGTTTTTCTTATAATCGTTCGTGTTTGCATGTAAGTTATTAGGATTATTTCATTTGATTAAATACTGAAAATTCCTGGTCACAAGTATCTGATTATTAAATGATACATGATTATGGCTTTACAAGAGTAAAATTACAAATAGTATTGTAATATTATTATGTATTATTTTAAGAATATGTCTGTCTAATATTGGTGGGCTACAATGTAACCAATAATAAAAATTGGCTTGATATAAAAGAATGAAAAATAAAAGAAAGGTATTACTCATTTCCAGAATTTAGAGGGTTGATACTTCTCAGTTTCAGATGACTAGTTAACTTTATGAAGTGTCATTACTTTCTTTCACACTTTCTGATCATATGTCTGAACAGTAGCATTTTCGACATTTTGCTGTGATATCTCTTTAATAAATAGAGGATATTGTGGAAGGATTATTGAAGATAGTATACTTTTGTATTTTATGAAGAGCCAATGCTTTAGAATACTTGCATCTAAAATTGATTTTGATTATTCAAATACTAAATAAAATGGATATAGAATAATCTTGATTGATAGTAGTGTCTACATTGAAATTGTAACAATTAAATTTTCTTAATTAATTATTCTAAGCATCCACTCATGAAATATCTTTTACTCATAATACTTGAGGCAAATTCTTAGACTTTAAATATAAGAAGAAAAGTTGAGGGTCTGGCGCTGTGGTGCAGTGGATTAATGCCCTGGTCTGAAGTGCCGGCAACCCATATGGGCACCACTCTGATCCAGCATTCTGCTATGGCCTGGGAAAGCAGTAGAAGGTGGCCCAAGTGTCTGAGCTCTTGCACCTTCATGGGAAACCCAGTAGAAGCTCCTGGCTCCTGTCTTCGGATCAGCGCAGCTCCAGCCATTGCGGCCATCTGTGGAGTGAGCCAGCGGATAAAAAACCTCTCTCTCTGTCTCTAGCTCTCTCTGTAACTCTGTCTTTCAAAAGAAAAGAAACGTTGAAGATGCAGCTTCAGCTTCAGGCAACATCATTCCTGATGAGGAATCATTATAGTGGTTTTTATATTTATTAATCTCCACTCCTTTTTTATACCTTTCTCTTAATATCTCTTATCTACTAATATGCCTTCACTGCAAAATTTCGTAACAAAACATGAAGAAATTTATAAAGCGAAATACAAAATTCTGTGAATGAAAAATATTTATGTGACACAAAGCATCTAAATTGATGAAATTACGCTGGTTCTTTATTAAGCCATCCATCACTGTTTATTAGAACATTGTATATGTTTTGTAGAGAAAATTTTGGCAATACCACAGAGTCAAAAGAAGAAGAGTTAAAAATTTATACTTTATCTACAATCTATGAACTACAAGTGCTTGTGTATTTTTTCCATATTTACAAAAATATCAATGCAAAACAAATTTTTACATTTTTGCTCAGGGAAATACTGGCAGATGACAGGAAGAGTATAAAATTGGGCAATCAAATGCAAAGGTAAATGCTTCAAAATATCAGGTCACACATGTCAAATTAAAATTTGAAAAAAAAATTGAAAATGTTTAATTACCTTTGAGAAAACAATCACTCTCCCTTTTTATTATATTCATAGTTCTAATCATGTAAATTATTTTTTATTTTTTTATTTATTTATTTATTTTTTTATTTTTTGACAGGCAGAGTGGACAGTGAGAGAGAGAGACAGAGAGAAAGGTCTTCCTTTTGCCGTTGGTTCACCCTCCAATGGCCGCCGCGGCCGGCGCGTTGCAGCCGGCGCACCGTGCTGATCCGATGACAGGAGCCAGGAGCCAGGTGCTTTTCCTGGTCTCCCATGGGGTGCAGGGCCCAAGCACCTGGGCCATCCTCCACTGCACTCCCTGGCCACAGCAGAGGGCTGGCCTGGAAGAGGGGCAACCGGGACAGAATCCGGCGCCCCGACCGGGACTAGAACCCGGTGTGCCGGCGCCACAAGGTGGAGGATTAGCCTAGTGAGCCGGGGCGCCGGCTAATCATGTAAATTAATTATATAAACTCCTTGAGCTAAATTACTCCAGGATTGTCTAATTTACTGATATAGCAAAATTAAGAATGTGTATATACTACACATTAATTATGTTGTTGATGCCATTTGTTGATGGCATATACACACACAAATATGCATGCAGTCATGCGCTGCATAACAGTATATAGTCAAGGACCAAGGGACTACATACATGATGGTGGGGCAAAAAAAATTGTATGAGCTAGTGGCCTCATAGCCATCTTAGTGGGTGTAAGTAGGCACAACTAGGAAACAGACTAATACCTTTTGCAAAATGCAGCCTTGCTGTTCAGTAGAATGCAGCTGTGTGCACCTGTGTGTGTGTGTGTGTGTGTATGTGTGTATATTGAGAGTGATTTAATTTAAGGAATTAGCTCATGCAATTGTGAAGTTAGTAAATCCCAAGTTGGAAAGGCAGGGAAGCTGTCCAAAGATCCAGGAAGGTGTTCATTCTGCAATGGGAGTTCAAAAGCAGAATTCCTCCTTTCTCAAGGGAGGTTGGTTTTTGTTCTGTTTGGATGAAGCCCACCCACATTACGAAGGATCATCTGCTTTCTCTACTGATTTACATGTTGATCTCATCTAAAAATACTTTCACAGTGACAATCACACTGTTGTTTAATCAAAAAGCTGGGACCATAGCCTAGCCAGTCTCACATACAAAATTAACCATGCCTTGGCTCAACAATCTCCTATCTTCAGAGTTTCAAATGAAAAGAGGGATAAAAATCATCTTGGTGCAGTATTTATCTTTGTTCAGTGAGTTTTCCCTGGCATTGCCTTTTATACTTTTGCCAAGAGAAAAATGTTTGAGTCACAATTTTTTATAACTAGAATAGTTGTTTTCTTGATAAATCTAACCATTTAAAACTTCCACTCATAATCTAGAAACACATTCATCAAATTTCACATTAATAAAATAGATTTTTTTGGATAGATTAGAAGATACCATAGTAACATACTACAACTTACATGTATTGCCTATCTTCTCTGTGACCACTGGAATATCCATTGGATCTAGAACAATATGACAAATAAAAAATGGTTTAAATTTGTTGTAAGAACCAAAGTAGGTAGCCAGAATTGTGGCACAGCAGATTAAACCATTGCTTGCAATGCTGGCATCCCATATGAGCACCAGTTTGAATCCTGGCTACTTCATTTCCCATTCATATCCTTGATAATACACCTGGAAGAGCAACAGATGGCCCAAGTTCCTGGGAGACCCGGATGGAGTCCAGGCCCCTGGCTGCTGTATGGCCTAGTTCTGGCCATTGTGGTCCTTTAGGGAGTAAACCAATGGATGGAAGACCTTTCCCTCTCTATAACTCTACATTTCAAATACATAAATAAATCTTTAAAAAAACCTAAGAGTGAAAGTAGGCAATATTCAGATTTAACCAACAAATCCCTCACTACTGCAGCCTGCTTCCCTGCTGTGGAACATCCACAGCGTTATGGTAGTCTACACATTCTGCTGTCTATCACTTTTCCTGTTATATTTTCAAGCTTTATATTCACTGATACAACATTTCTCAATATTAGGAGTGTACCCTACTTGATTAATTTACTCTAAATGCTGTGCCTTCTATCACATTATTATCAAATAAAAATGAACCTTTTTCTCATGTTTTCAAGTACAACTGAATACTCTAACTGATTTAAAATTCACTTCATACAAACAGAAACAAATGTGGTAGTTAAGAAAAAACATGGGGACCTTCTTTAAGTATAAGGTGGATGTTTTAAGAGCTTTCAAATACTCAATTACTGCGTTGTTAACTCTGAATTGTGGCCAGAAAATAAAAGAAAAAGAAAGCAATGCAAGCAAACATCTCAGATGAAAGCTATTTCTATTCATTAAGAAATCCTCTGAAATGTTTTTCCCCAAGACCAGTGTACTCCTGACAGTACGACTAACAAATTGTATATTCCTTGCCATTCATTTTCATGAACTTAATTGACCATTTTAGGAAAGAAATGGTCTTTTATGATAACAACAAGATAAAAGCTGGTAATTGACGGAAATGCTGTGTACAGCCAGCTAAAACCACTTTCGACTAATGGAGACCTGAATGAAAGGCAGGAAAGTTTCAGCCCCTAGTAGAAAAGGTCACAAGATGTTTTTCATCCTCTTTTTGTGAAACTCATAAGAAAACAAAATGTTTTGATGATGCATCAACTTTAAAAAGGTATGAAGGAAAAGAGAAAAGATCACATCAAAAATTGTTTTGTAGAGCATCTGATTATCATGCACTCTGCATGATGTATTATGGAAAATTGATATTATTTTAAAAGCTTTTCTTCAGTATTACTATGCTGTCAGCACAAGGTTATTTCATGTGCATAAGACCAAGCGTATTCATTAATGTTTTCAGAAGTTGGCAACCAAAATATTCTATGAAACAAACGTTTGTATTGTAAAAATAAATGGAAGTTTTTTTAAAGAAATGCCCTCATAGATTATTAAAGATTGTGTATTTATTGGCTAAAAAGTAAAAGATACAATAATTTAAAGTGAGTTTTAGAGCTGCTTTTATAAGTTAATTTTGTAACACCAAATATGGTCATGTAAGATATTACATGATTTACTTTATTTATATTCCTTTATTTTATAGCCAAAGATATTATCACTAGTAATATAGTCTTTCATTAAAGATAGCACTTACTTAAGTGTTGTCCGCTTATGATGGTTATTGTTTTCTGCCTCGATATTTCATAGGGCTTGATTTAGCTACAGTTTGGATAAATTGAGGGTACCCAAGTCATACAAATACTGCCTCACAATAGCTCAAGAGGTACACATTCATGCATACTTCTGCTAATTAATTTAAGGGGATAATCTTAAAGGAACAAAGAAAACATAGTGATTGATTTTTTTTTTTTTTTTGCTCATCTCCTTTATTTTTCACATCATAAAACCTTTTAAAGGAGATACATTGTTCTGGTAAACAAAAATAAAAACAAAGAATTTTTCAAAAGCAATTAGGTATTCCTATTCCAGACCTTGAGAATATAGCCCATCCTACAGAAAACACAGAAAAAAATTGAATAATTTTTTAATCATCACCTATGAATTTATTTTGCCTTTTATTTTGGAAAATGAGACAAAAAGACTATACACATTAAAAAGTCTGTGTTTCCCTCGCTTGTTTAGCAAAATAAAACACTGACAGAAGGCACAATTTTTTTCAAAGTTTATCATACTCCATTTAATAATGAAATTCCATAAATCCCTCCCCTCCCCAGTTATTTAGTACAGTTCAATAGTACCAGATACTGCTGGTCACAGTGTCTGTCTTGGTGTTCTTTTCCATTCATTGCTGGAAATATTCCAAATTTAATACCATTGCAATGACCTTTTCATTATTGTGCTATCGCTGAAAGCAGAGGCAGTGTTTCCATTTTCTACCTCATAATGCCTAATGCATATGCTCCCTTAAATCACTATAATCTGCTCTTCTGTCTCTTTTTTTTAAATTATTTTTATTTATTTGAAATGCAGAGAGACAAAGAGAGAAGGACGGAGCAGAGATTTTCTATCTGCCGGCTTACTCCCAAGTGGCAGCAGAAGATGGGGTTGGGCCAGGCCAAAGCCAGGAGCCAGGCACTCAGTTAAGGTTTCCCAAACAGGTGACAGGGAATGAAGTATTTGAGCCATCACCCACTGCTTCCCAGGACTCTGGAATATATAGATTGGTGCTGGGCCTCATACCTAGAAATGGTGTGACGACATTCCAAACGCATCATAAATTCTGAGCAATCTGCCCATCCTCTTCTCTATTGTTTCCTGATGATTTTACTCTGCATTTCACTTTTTACCCTCAAATAATATCAGCACAGTATGAATACCATTTCAATTTTCTCCTGCAAAAATCAAACAAATGTGCATATTTTTATTTTAAAAGATATTCTTTAAAAATATCTTCATATTTTTCACTCCTAAAGTAAATCAATTGTTCTATTAAACATTCATTACACTTAATTTATTTTCAATAATTGAGCCACAGTACTTTTTAAGTCATTTATGATAAATTCCATTAGCAAGAGGCCTCAACTCTTCTTGGAATCACAAGTCTTGTTTGACGAGTATTAGTTCCACCTCTAACATTCTACTCCCACTCCCAATGTTATATCCACTAAGCAATCTGAGCTAGAAAAAGAACAATCTCATTTTTAAAAAGCTGTTCATAGTTCTTTATACATTAGGGTATAAATGTGAAATTTTTCCAGGGGAAACATTAATGTAGGCCTTAAATATATGACTGTAAATATTAGACTACAAGCGAATGGAACTCGTAAGGTTATAAGGTAAAAGGAACAGGAACAGTATAATGAGAAGAAGAAATGAACTTAACATTAATCGAACTGATTTAGTACTGTGATTGAACTGAATTTTTCATAGTGCTGCAAAGGAAGTTAATATCTACAATTTTATTCTCCTAATTTTATTTTGACTGGAGTAACTTGATCCTTTCTGAGGTATGTAACTGGATGTGATGTCTCATTTATGCACAGTTTCTATCAGCAGCCAAAATACTTTAAAGTTTGATAAGATATATGAAATCGCTGAAGCAAACTCCATAGGAAGGTAATTTTTATTGAGTAGTCAGTAGAAGATTCATATGTCCGGCTTGGCAAATGATCTGCTTCCTAGGCTGAGGGAAGAGGACGCACACTCCCATAAAATAATAATAATGATGAAAATAATAATAATAACTTACACTGAAGAATCTCATAAATCCTCTGATGTGTGAGTTAATGGTTAATTTCTGTTTGCTTTTCTTTAGTGAAAATGTGTCAAGTGATTTTTTTAGATTTAATTATTTATTCATTCATTTATTTAAAAGGCAGAGATATAGAAATCATTTCTCCTTATTTGAGTATAGAAGACTTTTTTTTAATATATTTTACTTTATTTATTTGAAAGTCAGAAATACAGAGAGAGAGAAGGAGATAGAGAGAGAGATACAGTGGTTTTCCAGAGAGATAAAGTGGTTTTCCACCCACTGATTCACTCCCCAAATGGCTGCAACAAATAGTGCTGGACTAGACCAAAGCCAGGAGACTATATCTTCATCCAGATTTTCCACATGGGTGTAGGGGCCCAAGTGCTTGGGCTGTCTCTGTTTTCCCAGGCCATAGCAGAGACATGGATTGGAAGTAGAGCATCTGGGACATGAACAGGCACGCATATGGGATACTGGTGCTGCAGGCAGAGGCTTAAACTTCCACCCCAAATACTGGCCCCAAGTGATATTTTATGAAAGGGAAATTTCTTCCTTGGCAGTGTCCATCTTAAAGATTGAGAGTTGACTGAAAATGTACCATTCCTCCTGTAAGACTCTATTTAATCATACATAGAGTGTCATTACTGAAGATCATGACTTTGTTCACTTTCTTAGTTAATCCCCTAAATTGATATCTCTTTTTTAAAAAATGAAAAAAAAAAGATTTTATTTATTTGACAGAGTTGCGAACTGAGAAAGGGAGATACGCAGAGACAGATCTTCAATCCACTGGTTCACTCCCCATATTACCACAAATGCCAGGGCTGGGCCAAGCAGAAGCCATGAGCTAGGAGCTTCTTCTGGGTGCAGGGGCCCAAGCACTTGGGCCATCCTCTGCTGCTTTCCCAGGTACCTAAGCGAGAAATGGATCAGAAGTGGAACAACAGAGACACGAATCAGCACCCATTATGGGACGCCAGCACTGCAGGCAGAATCTTTACCTGCCATGCCACAACGCCAGCCCTAAAATTGATACTTCTTCACAGTACTTTAGGTTCTTAGTATTAAAAGTTAGCGTTGTCTGAGTTCAGCATATGTCCATGGACACAAGCTTCAGTAGGAAAAATTCAATATAATCAAGTCCATATTTAAACTGAAATTTCTTTCTCTCATTGACCATTTCTGTCAAGTGGGTTCTGAATTTTTTTAAAAAAGATTTTGATATTTTCAAAATTTATATTTACCACTCCAGCAATGCTGTGAATGCTGTATCCAGTTGCTAGGTCTTCCATAACCAAATATTACAGGCATCATAAAGAACAGAAGTTTATTTCTGCACATTAATGGATGTTAGAAATTGAAGATCAAAGCATGAAAGCATGAATTTTCTGTGGCTTTTAAGGCCTTTCTCTTTTCTTTCAAATGGCTGCTTCCTTACTGGGTCCTCCTCACATAATTTTTCTTGCTTTTCCTCTGTGTGGCATGTCCCTGGTATCACTTCCTATGTAGAATTTCCTTTTATATGGGTAACAGTTGGATTGGATCAGAACCCACCCTAACAGGCTCATTATAATCTCCAAATCATTCAGTTTGAGGAACTGGAGACTCTGATCTCCACATTTGTATTGAGAGGATAGGATTCAACCCACAACGCTCCACCCTTTGGAACTCCAAGTTCGTGTCCTTCTCTAATACAAACACTTTCAGACCAAGTCTTAACCCAGAATACCATCAAGTCTAAATCCCAAATCTCAACGAAATATGATTTAGATCAAGTGTGGATGAGACTATATATAGTTTATTCTAAGTCTAAAATCCTGTCCAGCTGCAATCTTGTGAAACTAGACAACAGAGCAAGTTCAAAATTGCAATCTTGGAATAGATAGGGAGATACTCCTATTTCCAAACAGAGAACAGGAAAGGAAGGAGAAAAAAATGAGGTCGCAAGTATATCCATAAGCTGCCAGTGAATTCTGTTTTATTTTAAGACTCAAGAATAATTATGCCTCTTTGCCTCTATTCTCAATCCTCCAGGCTCACTTGGGTGGAGGCAGTGTCATCTCATTGTCCCAGGCCGATAGCCCCACCCACGAAGATGGAAGTCATGGCCATAATCTCCAGAACCAAGGAGAAAACAGGCCTGCCCCGGGTATTATGCTGTCTGGGCCAGCAGTGGCATCTTAGCAGCCCTCTTTATATCTGAATCATTTTTAAGACATCCTTCTCCTCTTACGAAGAATAACACAAGTTCACACCCAGCAAGTTCTATTTCCCCTTTTTTATAGAATTTCCATGAGTCCAATAATCGTGTATATATCAGTTCAAGCTGTCAGTGCTTCTGCTGGTAGAACCTCATCTCTCTTCCCGGCCTCTGCTGAGAAGGTGAACTGAATCCAGCAGCCACATTCATAATCAAATGAACACAGGCTTGGGGCTTGGTGTTCTCTCCAAAACACACTATTGTCATCATCTATTTTTTTTTTTTTTGCATTAATAGGTGAGCTGAAAATTTCAAGCTCTACCTTCATTTTGCTTAACAATTCCTTCTTCTATTTTTTTTTGTAATGCTCCTTTAGTATTTTACTATATGCAGCAAAAAGTAATGAAGCCACATATTGAACACTGTGATTAGGAATCTCTTAAACTATATATTCCAACATTACCTCATACAAATACTATTATGTCCCACAAAACATTAGGACACAATTCAGCCACATTCTTGCCACTCATAACAAAAAGTACCTTTCTTCATTGTCCCACATCATGTTCTTCATGCCATCTGAATCCTCACCAGGATCTTTAAACATCCGTATTGCTACCAATACTCTCCTTAAGGCAGGGCAGCAATCTTTTAATATTTCCTAAAAAACTCCTCCAGGGTTGGACACACCAGAATCTGCTTAGAACACAAGACTCTCATGTCAGTGATCCTCGGTTCCAGTCCTGGCACCACTTCCAATATCAGTGTCCTGCTATTGGCTACCCAGAGAGGAGCAGGTGAAGACTCAAGTATTTCAGTCCCTATCATTTACCTGGGAGACCAAGGTTGAGTTCTGGCTCCTGGCTTTGTAGCTTGACCCAGGCCTGGGTATTGTGGGCATTTAAGAAATGAACCAACAGATGGACCATATCTCTCTGTCTCTAACTCTCTCCATTTTACTCTCTCTCTCTCTCTGATCTTCAAATGAAAAGAAAGAAAAAAGAATCACTAAAATGGTTCTGATCCATATTCATACTTCTAGATTCTTCTACATATGTATAAATGACTTGTAATAATACCACCCATTGCCAAAATCTATGTCTAACACAGCAGTACTACACATTACCACAATTGTCGTAGTCCAGAGTCTGTAGAGAAGCAGAACTGACAGGATGTGTGTGTGTGTATGTGTGTGTGTGTGGTGTACAGATACAGCTAGATATAGATAGCAACAGGAAGAGAGAGTGTGACATTTTAAGGAATTGACTTTTGCAATGGGAAGGAATGTTAACTCTGAATTCTACAGAGTAGAATGACAGGAGACCCAGCAAAAAGTTGCAATTTATTTATTTACTTATTTTTAAAGATGTGTTTATTCATTTGGAAGGTAGAGTTACAGAGAGGCAGAGAGAGAAAGAGAGAGAGAAAGAGGTCTTCCATCCGCTGGTTCACTCCCCAGATGGCTGCAGCAGCCAGTGCTATGGTGATCCAAAGCCAGGAGCCAAGAGGTTCTTCTAGGTCTCCCATTTGTGTGCAGGGACCCAAGGACTTTGGCCATCTTCTACTGCTTTCCCAGGCCATAGAAGAAAGCTGGATCAGAAGTGGAATAGCTGGGACTCAAACCAGCACCCATATGGGATGCCAGCACTACAGACGACAGCTTTACGTGCTAAGTCACAATGTGTGCCCCAAGGTTGCAATTTAAATCTGAAGTCTGTCTGCTGGCAGAATTCCTTCTTTCTCAGGTCAATTGGGTCAATTAAGGACTTCAACTATTACATGTCATCCATTCACACTATAGAAAGCAATCCATTTTACTCAAAATCCATTGCTTTTCATGTTATTTTAATCCAGAAAAGACCTCCACAAAAATACCTAGAATGATGTTTGTCCAATTATAAGGACACCAGGACCCAGTAAAATTAATACAGAAAATTATCAAAGTTATTCTACATTTTTGGTTTGTAACACCCTGTTTAAAGTTATATAGAATTTAATTAACATTTGACTTCAAAATGTATTAAATTGATGTATCTGAATTTCCTTAGTTATTATAAGCCTCATGTATTTAGAACCAATTTCCAATATGTGTGCAAAAGCCACAAACTCCACATATTATGAAATCCAAGTGAACTTGTCCCAACTTGATTAGTCAATAGTCTCCACTTCAATTTTACTTTATTCAAGTTTATGTTGTATAAACCCAGCATGGAGAACTCATTTTTTACTTTTTACCACCTCCTACTTTAATAATTAATCTGGATCTTTACTTAGCTAAGTTGGCTGCATTCCATCGGGATAACAAAGTCCAGTGACCATAGCAGTTCTGAATAATTTATTTTTTTAAATTAACAATTTTATATTTTGCTTCTCCAGATAGATTGTGCTTGTTTGGTTTAGTTTGGGTTTGTTAGGGTTTTTGGAATTTTAGTCATAACTTTGATGTAAATTTAAGTAATAAATGTATCTAAGAGAACATACAAATAGTAAAGGAGACCTCATTTATATCTGGATAATTATATGTGCCATAAATTAGTACAGAAAAAAACTATTGCAGTATTTAATTTTGTAACATACAAACCAAAGCACAGTTTCAATTAGAATTGGTTTAACAAAAAGTCATAAAACTAAATAATGCTTTGGATCCTCGTTTAATTCTTGCTTAAAATGAAATGACAACAGGACAATATCTTGATGATTTCAGATTCTTAAAGTATTACCCCAACAAGATCTGCATGTGTGTATGCTGCATATAAGTGGTAGGTCTGCACTTTATATTGTTTTATAATGTTATACTGTCAAAGGATGCTGATGCACCTCCAGATAAAACCTGTCAGAATCTGCAAGCATAAGTAATCAAATCATTCTAGGCAAAAGGGATGCCAATCTCATCTAAACCTTATCTTTCCTTTGTTTTTTTCAATCCTCCAAAGGACCTCAATTTTGCTTGATTGACAAAATCACACTTAAATGTAGGACTATTTCAAGATTTCAAGTATAATGTTTGCAAATACATAGTGGTGTCTGACATCAAACAGAATGCTTTTATGATGTACCTTGTGCATAAGTAAAGTTCAACAAATCTGTTGAATTATCTTTCATTATCTCTGCAACATATTGTCTTCTATTGCCAAACCCCATGAATGGATACTAACAAAGGAAACCAAGCTAAATACTTGGGAAGTTATATTTGCCATGTTCTCTCAAATTCTGTATATTTGCAACAGTCATATATCAGATATAATGGACATCAAAATATTTATAGATATTTCCATATCAAGTTTAACAGATAAAAATCTCATTACTTTCATATTATACAAAATTTTTGCTTCAATATAGTGTTATAGTAAACAAGTCCTTAGAAAATATTTATAATAAAACTTCTGCTCATTGAAACAGCCATTTATTTCAATGATTATATATGCGAGAAGTGATGACAAGGAAAAAATTTGGTGAGCTTCTAAAGAAAAGAAAATTGTAAGGAATGTAAGGATCAAATTTCTAAAGAGAAGGATTTCTGTGTTATACTACTTTTGCTTAACAAAATGATACAAAACTCGTATGTCCTTATCTATACTTGGCTGCAATACTATCCAGTATTGTCTAAGTGAAACAACTCAGTAATAACCACAGAAGTACTGCATAATCTATGGTAACTAATTTGCCTAGTATGTAATAATAAAAATGTATACTTTGAAGGAGAATATTTCATAAGTTTCTTGATAGAACTTCTTGTGTATGTAAATGTATATGTTTTTGCTGTTTTAAAATGCTACCATTTTTAGTACTTTCTTGATCATCTGAAAATGTATCAATGTATTTCTGCTTATGAATTATAATTTAAATAAATAATTTCAAATCAATTGACTGTTTTAAAAGGAAATGCATGTGTAGAAACACATGTAATATAAGAGTGTCAATTTGTTAAGTCAACAACAGGAGTCACTGTGCACTTACTCCTCGTGTAGGATCTCTGTCCTTAGTGTACATTGTGATTTAATGCTATAACTAGTTCTCAAACAGTATTTTTCACTTTGTGTTTTTATGTGGGTGCTAACTGTTGAAATCATTACTTAATATATGCTAAACTGATCTTCTGTATATAAAGAGAATTGAAAATGAATCTTGATGTGAATGGAAGGGGGGAGGGAGCAGGAAAGGGGAGGGTTGCGGGTGGGAGGGAAGTTATGGGGTGGGAGCCATTGTAATCCATAAGCTGTACTTTGGAAATTTATATTCATTAAATAAAAGTTTAAAAAAAGGAATCTGGGAAGATATTTAACATTTGAAAAGATTTCAGTTAAGTAGAACTTTCAGTAGTATATCATCAAAGGGAATAAGCATATTTATTTAGGTATAGTTTTATGCCAAATTTACAATGATGATATCAGCACATATAATGAGATGATGATTTTTTTATCTTTCCCCAAAATAAAAAGTATATTTTTTTCTGATTGAAGCAGTAAAACAAAATAATAGTAAAATTGTACTGTTACTGTTGGTCTTAAATTCTGCATCTATCATAAAACACAGGCAAAATATATGAGGCACATTTTATAAGAACAAAAACATCCATAGCCACAATGGAAAATAAAATAACTACATCATGAGCAAAGACACAGAGAGGCATTCTGTAACTGAAACAAAAGACCTATTGGGATCCAAGATTACAAGCAGTCATAGATCTCAGGGTGTTTACTCCTGCAGGGTAGGGGGACTAAGCTGACACAGATGGTTGGTGGCCATAGAATATGCCAATCAATGAAGCTAAGAGCTATCAACGATCTGGAGAATAACAACAGAGGCACTAACAATGGTAGACCCATGTGCAATGTTGCATACTTACAGAGGGAAAATCAATAGAGAAACCTACTAATATGACATCTGGCAAGTACCCATAGAACTATGACTACATTTCCAGTATATTCAGTAGAATCATAGTTTAAAACTCTCATCAGCCACAACAGAAAGAAAGAAAGGGGATGAGAGACACAGAAAGAGAGAGAGAGAGAGAGAGAGAGAGAGAGAGAGAGAGAGAGAATTGAGAAATAATTGATTCTGCATTTTCATGTTGGACCCAGTTATGTAACCATGGAGTTATAGTGGGAGACAGGATAAAACAAAACACAATAAAATCTCCCACTAGAGATCTACAGGTAAGATCCCGTGGTACTGACTATCCTCTGCTCCAGATATGATTTTGTGCAATGAATGTTCTTAGAAGATGTAGAAAGTTTCTCCCTCTGAAGCACAGGACAAGTATGTTCATTGCTAGTTATTAAAGAATCTATAGCCCTGAGTTTATGATTCTATCCCTGTTATGCTAACCACTGCAAGTGCTGGCATCCATCTGGGTACATTCATATTGCCCCTGTAATAGTTTGGTGCAAGGGGAAATGAGAAAATGTATTAAGGATCATGCAATTTGTTGCATCATGAAAACAAAATTCTTTGCTTTTGTCCCAGGAGCCTCATGCATTCTGTGAATATGCACGAACCTGTGGCATACATATTTTTTACATCGTAAATAGTATCCAAAGAACAACATGGCAATGGATTCCCTAGAATTTTTTTTTTGCCATGTAAGTCCAATACAGAGAATTGAGAAGCCAGCAACCTAGAAATGTTAATGTGCACAGATAAAATAAAATGCTCGACAAAACCCTACTCTTTGTAGCCAGAGTCAGCTTACCGAGAAATAAAATGTTAACACAATAGTCACTCAGCTCCTTCCAAACAAGACAAAAATTATTGTAGCCCTAGTTGCATGCTTGGTGGCAAAGACTAAGTGGGAAGCCATCCACTTTAATGCAGGTACAATAAGGCAAACCAAATGCCTGCCAGGATGATGCCAAAGCGTCAAGTAGGACATAAGGACAACATCTCCATTGTGCAGTCACAAGGCCTCCTGCCCAGCACTGACAACACATATCACAGGAGGAGTCCAGACTTCCTAGCAGCTTGGAAGCAATAGGCATTTGCTTTCCCTTCCTACTGGGGATAGTGTCAGAGAAGGGCTATTGGAGAAGAAAAACTTTCAGCACTACCACAATCCAATGATAACAAGTCCAAACACTCCAATGGTGTTATTGAAGGCCAGATAGTAAGCTGAAAATACCAAACATTCCAGCAGTAGTGGAAGCCTCTCCTTTAGAAATGTCAAAGGAGGATTGTTGGAGGCCACAGCCTCTACACCCATTGACAGGGCTGAGCCCCCGCCTTTCATACTAAAATAGTGTCAAGAAGAGATAGCAAAAACAGGAAGTCTAAATAAGATATAATCTTTTTTTTCTTTTTTTTTCTTTTTATTATTTTTTTTTTGACAGGCAGAGTGGACAGTGAGAGAGAGACAGAAAGAAAAGTCTTCCTTTGCCGTTGGTTCACCCTCCAATGGCCGCCACGGCTGCCGTGCTGCGGCTGGTGCACCGCGCTGATCTGATGGCAGGAGCCAGGTACTTATCCTGGTCTCCCATGGGGTGCAGGGGCCAAGCACTTGGGCCATCCTCCACTGCACTACCTGGCCATAGCAGAGAGCTGGCCTGGAAGAGGGGCAGCCAGGACAGAATCCGGCGCCCTGACCGGGACTAGAACCCGGTGTGCTGGCTCCGCAAGGCAGAGGATTAGCTTAGTGAGCTGCGGCGCTGGCCAAAAAGATATAATCTTACAATGTCAGTGTTTCATTTTTAAAATCAGTCACAAATCCAAACTAGGGAAATCCCAAACAATATGTCAAGACAATATGTGCACCAACACAGATGACAGAGATATTGGAATTACAAAGTTTTGTTCACATAATTCAAAATAAGTTGGTAAAAATGAAGCAGAGAAACAGAAAATGAAGAGAAAAAATTTTAAATGGTGTCCTGAATTTCAAACATATAAGTAGTACATTAAATGTAAAAGGTCTCAATGCATTAATTGATATATGGGTAATTACAGTTATTAAAATGTACCATCCAAGCCACTATGGATGACAGTATGGAGATACCTCAAATATCTGAATATAGACTCACCATATTACCCAGCCATCCCACTCCTGGGAATTTACTCAAAGGAAATAAAATCAGTAAACAAAACAGTTATCTGCACCTCCATGTTTATTGCAGCTCAATTCACAAGAGCTAAGACTTGGAATCAACCTATATGCCCATCAAATGAAGATTGGATAAAGAAATTATGGGATATGAACACTATGGAATACTACTATTCAACGGTAAAAAATGAAATATGGTCATTTGCAACAAAATGAATGAATTTGGAAAACATCATACAAAGTGAAATAAGGCAGTCTCAAATGAATAAACACCATATGTTTTTCCTGATCTGTGAGAACTAATAGAGCACCTAAAACAAAATCTGTAGAAGAGAAATTGACACTCCGAGGAGGGATGACTTGAGCTGCCCTTGTCTTGACTGTCGAGAAACTGTTTTTTTTTTTATTTTGTTTTGTTTTTTCAATTTTTTTCTTCAAACTATTTATTGAACTCTTTACTTAACATAGAGTTAATCATATATGTACTAAGTCGATTGAAAATAGATCTCTGTAAAAAATAAGTGTGGAAATAAGAAAGACAAGGAAGAGGAAGTTTGTAACTATAAAGCTGCATAGTTCTGCATACATTCCTACAAACTTACTTCTAAGGGTGCAGTTTAAAAACTTGTCATATGACTCCAAATCCCATTAAGCTAGCTGGAAAAATGCCATTTTAAGTGTTAAAGTGATCATATTAAGTGTTAAAGTGAACATATGGATAGGATTATGTGTTAAAGTGATCATATAAATAGGATCAAGTGCCTGGTAATAATGAAAGATAGAATTAAAAAGGAGGGAATGTTACAACTTGGGAAGCAGTCCATACAGCAGACTCACAGAATGACAATAGCTTTAATTTAACACTCTGACCTCAGAATCAGCCCCGAATTCTCCTTGATATGGCTCTAAAGCTGATGAGAGCATTTCATGCACGGAAAGCCAAGACACTGTGGCAAAAATATTCTACGTGAAGGATCCCTGTGATTGAGACCCCAGTAGAAAGAAGTGGCCATCAAAGAAAGAGGTACTTTTCTCTAAAGGGAGGAGAGAACTTCCACTTTGCTTATCGCCTTGTCCAAATATTGATGGAGTTTGTGAACTCAAAAGGCGTCCATAGCCTAATCAGCTCATGTCAAGAGCCTTGGGTGGTCACTGACATCATATGTAAGAGTGTCAATTGTTAAATTGACAACAGGAGTCACTGTGCACTAACTTCCCATGCAGGACCTCTGTCCTCAATGAGTTGTATCATAAGACTTAACTGTAAAACTAGTTCTCAAACAGTTTGTGTGTGTGTGTGTGTGTGCAATTGTTGAACTCTTTACAAAGTTAATTGAAAATGAATCTTAATGGAGAATGGGACTGGCAAGGGGAGAGGGAAGAGGAGGAGGAGTGGAAGTGTGGGTGGGAGGGCGTGTATGGTGGGAAGAATAACTATATTCCTAAAGTTGTACATTATTTAATTTGTATTCCTTAAAAAAGCAAATAAAATAAATAAATAAGTCTTTAAAAACATACCATCCAACTGTATGTTAGCTATAAGGAAATTGTTTTCATATAATGATGCAGACAAGATGGAAAATGCTAACATGTGCATATTAATTAAATAAATTAGAAAGGCTGATATTGGTATCAGGTAAACTAGACTTCTGTTTAAAAATTAACAGAGGAACATTGTGGAGCCAGCGCCGTGGCTCACTTGGTTAATCCTATGCCTGTGGCGCCGGCATCCCTTATGGGCGCCTGGTTCTATTCCCGGTTGCTACTCTTCCAGTCCATCTCTCTGCTGTGGCCTGGAAGGGTAGTGGAGGATGGCCCAGGTGCTTGGATATCTGCACCCACATGAGACACCAGCAGGAGGCACCTGGCTCCTGGCTTCAGACTGGCGTAGCTCCGGCTGTGGCGGACACTAGGGGGTGAACCAACAGAGGGAAGACATTTCTCTCTGTCTCTCTCACTAACTCTATCTGTCCAATTTAAAAAAAAAAAAAGGAACATTATAAGATGATTCAAGTGTTTAAAGAATGTTAATTCTAACCAATTGCTTCAAAAATTAAGAAAACACTAGTCAGTTCATTTTATTAAGGTAAAAGAAATCTATTTTGTATTTCGATTCTCATCTGATATAATATGGATTTTTGTAATAATCTGCTGTTTTCTCCATTAACTCACTCTCAATACTCCTACTTAAAAAACAAATGAAATTCTGTACCGACCAAAGAATAGGGTTCCATATAAGCAGCACATATAAGGTCTTTTAAAAATCTTTATTAATGGAGCCGGTGTTGTGGCATAGTGGGTTAAGTTGCCACCTGCAATGCCGGTATTACTTACACTTACCGGTTCATATCTTGGCTACCCCACTTCTGATTCAGATCCCTGCTAATGGCCTGGGAAAGAAGATGGCCCACATATTTAGGCCTCTGCACCCACTTGGGAGACCCAGAAGAAGTTCCTGGCTCCCGGGTTTGGTTTGGCCCCGTTCTGGTCATTGCAGCCATCTAGGGAGTCAACCGGAAGATGGAAGAGATCTTTCTCTGACTCTCCCTCCCTGTAATTCTAACTTTCAAATAAATAAATAATAAATATTTTTTAAAAAAATCTTTATCAACATATTATCAGAAATTTCATCTCAATTGATCCATTACCCAAACTTCGTGTTTCTGTGACTTTAGTAGTCTCTGATTCTAAGGCTCCCTCTCACAGGAATATTATGATAATTGTTTCTCCTCCATCCTGTTTGCTGGATTAACTCTCTTTTCAGGGTCACCTGAAGCATACTTCTTAAGTACTCCTCTCCTAATACCATCACAGTGAGTGGGATGTCCTTTTTGGCTCTATTCAATGCTCATTTGTGTATCACAAACATTTGCACACTATTTAACATCACTATTTAAGATGTTTACTTAGATGTCTGACTCTTGATGAGATAGTTTTCTTAGTGCAAGAATTATATTTTAGTCACACTTGTACATAAAATCTCTAGCAGAGTAATTGTCAAAAGACAGAGCTCAATAGTTATCCAATGCCCAAATGAATGGATGTACAAATTAAATGGGTTAGAAAAAGTCTCCTAATTGTCATCAGCTTTCTTAATTACAAGCAATGATAAAAGAAGTTTTCAGGCTCATGCCTGCACCAACAGCACACATTATATATTTTTCTTTTTCTTAGCAACAAGAGTTTAGTTCACAAACTTTGCATGTGGAATCAGTTTTGAGCCACATCTCTTTCCATTGTACTTGGCAGTAAGTCATGTAAAAGGCAGTCTTCATTATCTGTGTCTCCCCATCAACCCTCACTGTCACCTCTAACCTGAGAAACTCAGAACTTACAAAGTTGAGCTTTTTTATCCTTAAACAGGATTGACCTGTAAGAATCTCATACTTTTCACAAGGTTGGAGGTGAACATTTTAATCATCAGGCAGTTTAACAGATCCTTTCTTCAAGTGTTTTCCAAGTTCCCACTTTCAACAAATGGCTATAGAAAATGTGCTCAACATAAACTTCAATAGTTCACTTTTGACTCATTTCTAGTTCCCTTGCAAGTGGATTTAGCAACTCGCTGTATTATTTCAAATATTCTGAAGGGTAGATACCAAGATAAGCTAGAGCAGTAAATAAAAAACTTCATGGAGGTGAAAGATAGGGGGGTCTGGGAGGAGGAGTAGGCAAAGAGAGTCCACAGACTGCAGGGCAGGACCTACACTCATGAAACAAGGGTACAGGGAGGTGGGTTGCATAGTCAGAATCAGACTCCTGTGAGATTCGAACATGATTTTAGCTAGGCTGATGAGAAGTCCTCAAACCAAAGGGAACCATCACAAAAGTGCTAATATTTCCACCCGGCATAGTTACTGACAGTGGGAAATATGACCTCAGCCTAACAGGATAATGGAAGTGCACAAGGGGACACTTGAGACAGTCAGTCAACTCTGTTTTCTCAAGCAGGTGGTCTGAGCAGCACGATTTACTATGCAATTCCTTGAGTTTGAGCAGAATGCAGAGAATTGTGCCTTTCAAGAAATTAATCTGGAACATTTTTATAATATTTTTATTCTCCAGGAAAATAAAGATACTTATAATCACTTATATTATTTAAAATATATGGGTTATTATCAAGCATTTGGTAAGAGATTGCACTTAGGCAGCATGTAGTCAATATTCGCCATCATTTTCTTAAAGTATGATCTTTAAATATTTGCCTGACATATGACTGAATACAGTTAGAGGATCTGAAGCAATCTGCCCACTTTTTCCCAAGTAGCATCTTAACTGCTAGAGTGAAAATCTGCCTCTTTTTCTATCATGTTTTTGTTTAAAATATCTTAATACTTAACAGTTTCCTTTACATCCTCACCACTATGTTTTACTATTTGTCTTTTTGAGAAAAGCCAATCTAAATGGAATAAGATAATATTTAATTGTGGCTTCAATTTGTGTTTCCATTATACCCAGATATTAAGCATTTTTTCATGTATTTAAGCCATTTGTATTTCTTCTTTGAGAACCGTCTATTCAGATCCTAGGCAATTTCTTAATTTGATTATTTTTGTGGCTGTTCTTTATTGTTTAACATTTATTTTGTATTCTATATATCAATCTTTTTTTTTTTTTGATAGGCAGAGTTAGAGAGTGAGAGAGAGAGAGACTGACAGAAAGGTCTTCCTTTTTCTGTTGGTTCACTCCCCAAGTGGCTGCTATGCCAGTGTGTGGCAGCTGGCGCGCTGCGCTGATCCGAAGCCAGGAGCCAGATGCTTCTTCCTGGTCTCCCATGCAGGTGCAGGGCTTAAGCACTTGGGCCATCCTCCACTGCCTTCCCGGGCCACAGCAGAGAGCTGGACTGGAAGAGGAACAACTGGGACAGAATCCGGCGCCCCAACCGGGACTAGAACCCCGGGATGCATGTGCCGCAGGCAGAGGATTAGCCTAGTGAGCTGTGGCGCTGGCCATATCAATCTTTTTTCAAATACATAGATTAAAACTTTTTTTTTTTCTACTCTGTTAATTGTCACCTCAATAGGTTAATAGTTTCCTTTGTTGTACAGAAGCTTCTGAATTTTACTTGGTTTCATGTGTCAATTTTTTTTTGTTTCTTGTACTTTTGTAGTCTTATCTCAATATGTGCCAATGTCTTAAAGACTTTGTGAGCTAGTGTTGTGGATCTGCAGACTAAGCTGCTTCCTACGTCACCAGCATCTCATCTGAACATCGATTTGAGTCCTGGCTGCTCCACTTCTGATCCAGAACCCTGCTAACATACCTAGGAAGTGCTTGGACACTGTTATCCACTTGTAAGACCTGGATGTAGCTCCTGGCTCCTGGCTATAGCTTGGCCCAATCCCAATCATTGTGACCACTTTGGGAGTGAACCAGCAGTTGGAAAATCTCTCTCTCTCTCTCTCTCTCCCCTGCCCCCCCCACATGTACCGCTGTCTTTCAAATAAATAAATAAATAAATATTTTTTAGAAAGCAACATTTTAAGAAAAGAATCAGTATTGTGAACCACTAAAGGCATTGTGTAAGAAAGATAGGCATTTTTTGGGACAGGGTTGGAGTGTTGCCTAAAATATGCCTGAGAAATATTTTATGTGAAATAAATTTCTAAGTAAATACAAAAAAAATCTAGTATTGCGATGCCTTCAACTTTGTTCTTTTTGTTGAAGATTGCTTTGACTATTCAGGACCATTTGTGCCTCCAAATGAATTATAATCTTGTTTTTCTTACTTATGTGAAAAATGTAATTATATTTTAATGAAGATTTAATGGAATCTTAGATCACTTTGAACAGCATGGACGTATTAATTGTACTGATTCTTTCAATCCACAAACAATGGAAGTTCTTCCAGTTTTTTTATGTGTTCAGGAATTTCCTGATGAATGGTTTGTAATTTTCATTGCTAAAGTATTTCTGCATCCTTAGTTAAATGTATGATAAGAGATGTTTTGGCAGGTATTAAGAATGGGATTGCTCTGACAATTTCCTTTCAGTGATTTCTTTTTTTTAACTTTTATTTAATGAATATAAATTTCCAAAAGTACAGCTTATGGATTACAATGCCCCCCCCATAACGTCCCTCCCACCCACAACCCTCCCCTTTCCCACTCCCTCTCCCCTTCCATTCACATCAAGATTCATTTTCGATTCTCTTTATATACAGAAGATCAGTTTAGCATACATTAAGTAAAGATTTCAACAGTTTGCTCCCACACAGAAACATAAAGTGAAAAATACTGTTTGAGTACTAGTTATAGCGTTAAATCTCAATGTACAGCACACTAAGGACAGAGATCCTACATGAGGAGTAAGTGCACAGTGACTCCTGTTGTTGACTTAACAAATTGACACTCTTGTTTATGGCATCAGTAATCAACCTAGGCTCTTGTCATGAGCTGTCAAGGCTATGGAAGCCCCCTGAGTTCACCGACTCTGATCATATTTAGACAAGGCCATTGGTTTTAGAAAATATTACTGATTTTTGTATCCTGTTATTTTACTGAACTAGTTTATTAGATCTAAAACATACTTGGTGTAATCTGTAATTTATCAAGAAATAGAATTATGCTATGTACTCAAAGATAAGCTGAATTCTTTCTTATATTTGTATGTCTTCAGTTAATTTTCCTGCCAAACAGCTCAGGTTAAACTCATAGACCTGTATTGAATAAGAACAGTGAAAATGGACATGTTTGTCTTATTCCAGGTCTCAGAGGAAACACTTTCATCTTTTACCCAGGCAACTCATGGTGTTCCTATACCTATTCTTTAATATTTTTTCATACTGAATGGCTATTGGATTCTGCTGAATAGTTTTCCTGTCTCTATGGAAATAGTTATATATTTTAAAACCATTATTTTGGGGCTGGCGCTGTGGCATAGCTGGTAAAGCCACCGTCTGCAGTGCAGGCATCACATATGGGCGCAAGGTTCGAGTCCTGGCTGCTCCTCTTCCAATCCAGCTCTCTGCTATGGCCTGGGAAAGCAATAGAGGATGGCCCAAGTGCTTGGGCCTCTGTACTGATGTGGTAGACCCAGAAGAAACTCCTGTCTCCTGGCTTCAGATCAGCACAGCTCTAGCCATTGCTGCCAGTTGGGGAGTGAACCAGTAGATGGAAGACCTCTCTCTCTCTCTTTCTCTCTCTCTCTCTCTCTCTCCCTCTCCTTCTCTCTGTGTGCAATTCTGACTTTCAAATAAATAAATCTTTAAAATAAAATAAAACCATTATTTTTCAGAGTCAAAGAGAAGAAGATAGAGATGAAATTAGAGATAGAAATAAGGATTGGAGATGGAAAAAGTGAAAGAATATTTATTTCTTACCTATTGGTTCATTCCCAGAAGTCTAGGGCTGAGTGTAGCCTAAAATAAGAAATATGAAACACAATCTAGTTTTTCTACATACATGGATGGCAGAAAACCAGTACCTGAACCTTCAGTTCTGCCTCTAAGAGTCTGCACTGGAGGAAGCTGGAGTTAGCTTTTAAAAAAAAAAAAAAATTTTGTTTTATTTTCTTTAATTTTTAGATTAAAATATTTTTAAGATTTATTTATTTATTTGAAAGGTAGAGTTCACAGAGAGAGGCAAAGACAGAGAGAGAGAGTTATCTTCCATCTGCTGCTCTACCCCCCAAATGGCTGTAAAGGGCAGCAGCTGGGTTGGTCCAAAGCCGGAATCCAGGAGCTTCTTTTTGGATCCTATATGGGTGCAGGGCCATCTTCCCCTGCTTTCTCAGGAGCATTAGCAGGGAGCTGGATTGCAAGTGGAGCAGTCGGGACTCCAACTGGTGCCCATATCGGATACTGGCATTGTAAGAGGTGGTTTTATCCTCTACACTAGTGCATCAGTCCCTTCAGTTCTTTATATATTCTGTATATTAACCTTCTGACAGATCTATTGCTTGCAAATATTTTTCCCATTCTGTATATCGTTTCAGCTGATTGTTTCCTTTGCTGTGCAAAACCTCTTTAGTTTGATGGACTCCCCATTGTTTCTTTTTTTTTTTCTTGTGCTTTTGAGTGTCTGACCAGAACATCCTTGCAACTCCAATGTCCTGCAGAGATTTGCCTATTTTTTCTTCCAACTAATCTCAAAGTTTCAGGTTTTAAAACAGAGTATTCTGTGTTTTTTTTTTTCTTTCAGCATTTGAAGTGCAGTGCTCCTTTTTGAATCTGCAGTGTACAATGTTTCTCAAATTGGTGGCTCTTGCTCTCAAAATCAGACTGAAACATGGGAATCCAAGGTTTCGATTTGGTGGATAGTCATCAGCTTTTCATATGGTATTTAACAACAATCAGGTCTACTTTCCTTTTTTTTTTCTATTAGGTAAAGATTTTAAAATAAGTGTAGTCTACTTCTTTCCTCAATTTCATGTAAACAGCATTTGTTCAGCACTTGCTCTAGCCAGGCATCATGTCTGTCACTAGATATTTAGTATTTGCTAAAGACATGAATACTATAATTAAAGTGTTTTACATAAGCACAGAGAAGTTAAAGTGCATACAGTTAGAATTACCTGTGAACACATGAGAACAGAATATGTGAAAATGTATTTCCCTGGTCATCCTCTTACACAATTTTCTGACTCCTTTTGGATTTTACCTTATTTTTTTTTTTGCAGGATTTCATTGATTGATTGATTGATTGATTTTTCAATTTTTATTTAATGAATATGAATTTCCAAAGTATAGCTTTTGGCTTTTCCCCCCATAACCTTCCCCACAACCATCCCATCTCCCACTCCATCCCCTGTCACATTCATCATCAAGATTATTTTCAATTCTCTTTATATACAGAAAATCAACTAAGTATATACTAAGTAAAGATTTCAACAGTTTGTACCCACACAGATACACAAAGTATGGCGTACTGTTTGAATAGTAGTTTTACCATTAACTCACGTAGTGCAACACATTAGGGACAGAGATCCTACATGGGGAATAGGTACAAAGGGACTCCCATTGTTGATTTAACAATTGACACTCTTATTTAGGACGTCAGTAATTACCCAAGGGACTTCTCATGAGCTGCCAACGCTATGGAAGCCTCTTGAATTCACAAACTCCTGTCTTATTTAGACAAGGCCATAGAAAGTTATCTCCTTCTTTGATGGTCCATTCTTTCCAGTGGGATCTCACTCACGGAGATCTTTCATTTAGGTTTTTTTTTTTTTTTTTTTTTTTTTTTTTTTGACACAGTGTTTTGGCTTTCCATGCATGAGAAACTCTCATGGGCTTTTTAGCCAGATCCGAATGCCTTTAGGGCTGATTATGAGGCCAGAGTGCTGTTTAGGACATCTGCCATTCTATGAGTCTGCTGTGTATCCCGCTTCCCATGTTGGATTGTTCTCTCCTTTTTAATTCTATCAGTTACTATTAGCAGACACTAGTCTTGTTCATGTGATCCCTTTGATTCGTAATCCTATCATTATGATCAATTATGAACTGAAACTGATCACTTTGACTAATGAGAAGGCAATGGTACATGCCACCTTGCTGGGATTGAATTGGAATCCCCTGGCACGTTTCTAACTCTACCGTTGGAGGCAAGTCCCATTGAGCATGTGCAAAACTGTACATCTCTTCCCTCTCTTATTCCCACTCTTATATTTAACAGGGGTCACTTTTCAGTTAAATTTAAACACCTAAGAATAATTGTGTGTTAATTACAGAGTTCAACCAATAGTATTAAGTAAAATAAAAAAAATACTAAAAGGAATAAAGTATTAATTTGCTCCTTGACAGTCATGACAAGGGCTGATCAAGTCACCATTTCTCATATTGTCCATTTCACTTCAGCAGGTTTCCTTTTTGGTGCATAGTTAGTTGTCACAGATCAGGGAGAACATATGATATTTGTCTCTTTGGGGCTGGCTTACTTCACTCAGCATGATGTTTTCCAGATTCCTCCATTTTGTTGCAAATGACCGGATTTCTTTTTTTTTTTTTACTGCTGTATAGTATTCTATAGAGTACATGTCCCATATTTTCTTTATCCAGTCTACTGTTGATGGGCATTTGGGTTGGTTCCAGGTCTTGGCTATTGTGACTTGAGCTACAATAAACATTAAGGTGTAGACAGCTTTTTTGTTAGCCAATTTAATTTCCTTTGGGTAAATTCTAAGGAGTGGGATGGCTAGGTTGTATGGTAGGGCTATATTCAGGTTTCTGAGGAATCTCCAAACTAACTTCCATAGTGGCTTTCCAGTTTGCATTCCCACCAACAGTGGGTTAGTGTCCCTTTTTCCCCACATCCTCGCCAGCATCTGTTGTTGGTAGATTTCTGTATGTGAGCCATTCTAACCGGCATGAAGTAAAATCCCACTGTGATTTTGATTTGCTTTTCCCTGATTGCTAGTGATCCTGAACATTTTTTCATGTGTCTGTTGGCCATTTGGATTTCCTCTTTTGAAAAATGTCTATTGAGGTCCTTGGCCCATCTCTTAAGTGGGTTATTTGTTTTGTTGTGGGGGAGTTTCTTGATCTCTTTGTAGATTCTGGTTATTAATCCTTTTTCAGTTGCATAGTTCACAAATATTTTTTTCCCATTCTGTTGGTTGCCTCTTCACTTTCCTGACTGTTTCTTTTGCCGTACAGAAACTTCTCAATTTGATGCAATCCCAATTGGTAATTTTGGCTTTGACTGCCTATGCCTCCAGGGCCTTTTCCAAGAAGTCTGCCTGTGCCAATATCTTGCAGGGTTTCTCCAATGTTCTCTAATAATTTGATGGTGTCGGGTTGTAGATTTAGATCTTTAATCCATGTTGAGTTTATTTTTGTGTAATGTGTAAGTTAACATTTTTCCAAGCCAGTATCCTGCAAACTGTACTTTCTGACCATAATGTCGTCAACTTAGAAGTAAATAATAGGGGCTGGCATTGTGGTATAGCAGGTATAGCTGCTGCTTGTAATGCCGGCATCCCATATAGGTGCCAGTTTTAGTCTGGTTGCTCCACTTCCCATGTAGCTCCTTGCTGGTGCACCTGGGAAAGGAAACAGTGGAGGATGGCCCAAGTTTGGGCCCCTACATCCACATGGGAGACCTTGATGACGTTCTTGGCTCTTGAACTAGTGGTTGGAAGATATCTCTCTGTCTCACCCTCTCTTTCTACAGCTATAATGTGCTGAGAAATTATGTAGTGATCTGGTTAAAATGCATATTCTGACTTGGTACATCCGGGTTTAAGAAAGCTTTTCAGCCTGGCTAAGTAACTCCACAGAGATACAGATGTTATCCTTCCAAAGAGGAGTACAGTCCTACAAAAAGAAACAAACAAACAAGCAAGCAAAAAAAAAACCATTAAAGTAATCAGCAAATGTAAACTTCAGTCTCTGGTCTCATTAGGCAGTTGATGACCCAAAGGAAGTCAATTGCTTTACCCCTGAGTTGAAGCTTTCTTATTGATAAAGATATATTTGAGTTATTAACCTGGATTCCACATGTTAATATAATTTTCTTAAAAAATTCTTTAAGAAACTATTGATCAATTAGTGCAATTCAAGAATTTCTCAAGCTCACACAAACACTGGCAACCCCTGCTTTCTGACACTGATTTTTCTGGTGGTGAGTTGAAGCGTCTTTTCTATCGCAACAATAGAATCTGGACCCATTTACAGAAAGCTTTCTAAGTGAAGATGAGAGAAACCATGCCGAGCTATTTTACAGAAAACCTTGAAAAATTTTAGCAAATTGGACTGTCATTACTTTAATGGATTTTATATTTTTCTACCTGTACCAATAGTTTTCTCTATTTTATTCATTTCCGCTATTCATTATCTTTATTCCACAGCCTTTTCTCCTACTTTTAAACAACCCTTGACCAAGCGATAGCAGCACCTTTAAGCAAAGTGATTCTTCACAGCGGTCTTAAACCGACGCCAGCTGCGATTTCATTTATATTGAATCACTATAATTCCTGAAACAATTTATGAAGTTGTTTTGCAACCATGATTTTAAACGTATACTTTCATGAAATGAAGGCACATAAAGACAGTATTCATCTGTATTTTTCTGCTTTTCATTTTAGTAACTCAAGTTGGTTCTGTGGATGTAAACTTATTGGCATGCCTCCATTGGCTAGTAGAGACATCTTTCTAAAAGCAAGTGTGGATAAAATATGAATGTGCTTACTTGCAGGTGTAATGCATATCTTGATGCAGTGTTGCACTGATTGCCTCTCAGCCTCACAACAGTGCTTGGGTATGATAAACAGGTGCACACGGGCATAGGACCAAATATACTCCAAAGCACAAGTGACCGGTGTGTTTCTCTATTTCGGGGCCAACTGGTAGCTTTTTATTGACTGCAGATGGTTACTGCCTAGACAATAAAAAGTTTCCAATTGACTGATCACATTCTTAAATAACTCTGAAGTCTTTTCCCCTCCCCCACGCCATGGCCGAAAGCGGCAATTGTACTCAACTGCATCACAATAAATTGGAGATCATATAACAATCTTATTCAGACGTGTTGTCCTTGAAGCCAATGGTGATCTCAAGCCCCATTCCAGCACTGGGCTGACATTTTAAGAATCCATAGAAATGAGTCCAGTTCAACCCCCTGTCATCTTTCCTTGAGGTCTTCCCAGGTCAGTAAAGGTGACAAGTCTTCAAAAATTTCAAGGAAAAAGTATACTAGATAAAACTTATACATGGATTTTAATATTCTTGCCCTAAATATAGTTTAATTATATTTTTTTCCAAAATCCTGTTGACGTACCCTCATATGTGCTTCCTGGGGTCCTATTGAAAGAATTGAAGAGATCCACAGTCAACATACATGTGTAAATGAATTCATCTTTGTGACATTTCGTAAATAGCCCTAAGATAGCACCCCATAAAATAGGCAGCAAATGTGTACTAGGTCTCAACTGTAGGTTCTATGTTGTGAGGAACATACAGGCTTTACTCTACAGTGTTCTATAATTGTGATGAGAGTCATTATGAGCTCAAGTGACGTAAGAGCAAATGCGATCAGAAATGTAGGAGCTGGGACCGGCGCACTGGCTCACTTGGTCAATCCTCTGCCTGCCGTGCTGGCATCCCATATGGGTGCCGGTTCTAATCCCAGTAGTTCCTCTTCCAGTCCAGCTCTCTGCTGTGGCCTGGAAGGGCAGTGGAGGATGGCCCAAGTCCTTGGGCCCCTGCACTCGCATGGGAGACCAGGAAGAAGCAGCTGGCTCCTGGCTTCAGATTGGCGCAGCGCTAGCTGTAGAGGCCATTTGGGGAGTGAACCAGCAGAAAGAAGATCTTTCTTTCTGTCTCTCTCTCTCACTGTCTATAACTCTACCTGTCAAATAAAGAAAAAGAAAAGAAACGTAGGAGCTATATTAAAAATATTACTAAAAATCCAAAAAGAGTGAGTAACATTCATCCTGAAATGATGAACTGGGACAAGACTAGGTAATAAAAGCCAGGCTTTTGCCTCATGTACACTTGTGGAAGTAAACTTGGTGCATTCTGGAATAGCTTAGGAATGTGAAGTGGTCATGGTATTTGGCCATATGCCTGTGATCTCACTTTCAGGTCGTTTTTTGCAGCTATATAACGTTCTAGAACCTCCCTGCTTTGGCTGGAAATTTCCTTAACTGAAATGAGCGTGGATCCTACAATCTTTGACCTTCCTCTTTGGTCCTATCATTCTGTAACAATTTCAAGAACATTTGAGGGAAATTTGAAGCATATTTACTATGTCTCTTCCCCTCCCAATCCCCATTTCCTGTGCATTTTCTCTATCTTTGTAGCATTTTATCATTGATTGAAGTGCATTTTTTAAATTATTTTGTGTGTCTCCCGGTCACTGGTTTGCAAGCTCTGTAAGAACAGGTCCTGATTTAATTCACTGCCGTATCCTGAGAAATTATAACATTGTCTGACAGGTGGCAAGCATTTCTTTAAGGAATGAGTGAGTGAATGGGTAAATATATTTCAACAAAATGAATTATATGTATAAAAGGAAACAAACAGCATCATTCTCTTTTATCATGGAACAAATCTCAAATGTAAAAAACCTATTATTTAATTTTAATTATATTTAACTAAAAGGAATAAGCATTCTTACAGTCCTAAGGGCCAAATAACAATACAATGAGCATCACACAGGATACTATGTCCTTTTAAATAGAGAAAAACAGAATCTAGAGCTTCTATTTTCCAGGTATGGTGGCAAAGACCTTGATGAGCAGAAAACTGACCATCTGAATATAATAAGTCCTTGCTTTCAAAATAATACAATGGAGGAGATATTTATCTCAACTCAGAATTATATTATATATTTAAAGAAGTATTTTTGAGATGGCAGAGTGACAAATTTACAAGTTAAAATGTTTAGTAGTGGAATTTCTTTTAAAAATCCTAAAAATGTTGTAAGACATCATACAATCTTTTCAATTGGACAACAATAGTCTTCAATCAATGTTGCCTATAAGATAAATTCTATATTAACAATAGTGGTTGAGAATGAATATAGACCCAGTAAAAATACATATACAAATTGAATAAGTGTCAAATATTATAAAAATAAATATCTGATACAAAATGATTATGTTAAACTATTCAGTGTGTAATTATAAATATTTTTAAAGATTTATTTGTATTTATTTCAAAGACAGAGTTATAGAAAGAGAGAGGGAGAAGCATAGAGAGAGAGAAGTTTTCCATCCTCTGGTTCACTCCTAAATGACCTCAATGGCTGGGCTGGGCGAGGCCAAAGCCAGGATTCTGGAGCAATATTCAGGTCTCCATGTGGCTGTCAGAGATCCAAATACTTGGGCGTGTTCTCCTGCTTTTCCAGGAACATTGTGGAGCTAGATTGGAAGTAAAGCAGTCAAGACTTTAACCAGCAGTCATGTGGAATGCTGGCATTCCAGGTGGTGGTTTAACCCTCTGCACCACAATGCAGTCCCCTATAGCTATAAATATCACTTCATGGACTCATCCTATGTACACAACAACATACCTTCTTTGTTCCACATTATTGTCATTTAGCACTTGTGATAATAATATCTCTGTTTTTGAGAAAAAATAGTATATATGTGTATGTATAGAATGTCTGCATTTGAAGTGTGATAAACTATTAAAAATTATTAAATCTTTTTTTAAGTTTAAAAAATTATTTATTTATTTGAAAGGCAGAGTTACAGAGAAGCAGAGGCAGAGAGAGAGGGGGTTGGTCTTCTACCCACTGGTTCATTCCCCAGATGGCCACAACAGCCAGAGCTGCGTTGTTCCAAAACCAGGAGCCAGGAACTTCTTCAGTCTCCCCCGTGGGTTCAGTGGGCCATTCTCCACTGCTTTTCCAGGCCACAGCAGAGAGCTGGATCAGCAGTGGACCAGCCAGGACTTAAACCAGGGCCCATATGGGATGCTGATACTGCAGGTGGTGGCTTTACCCGGTACACTACAGCACTGGTCCCAAATTATTGGATCTTAAAGCTAAAAGTATAAAAATTTAAATGTGCATTAAAGTATGTTCTCTAAAGCAGGGTTTTATGAAGAAATTGGTACATTTTATATGTGTTTCCTAGAAAGAGTAAGTCTAATTTAAAAATTTAAAAAGACATTGAATATTAACAAGCATTTTTGTCTAGAATACTTTCCGGTTATATCACAAATGCTTTGGCCAAATTTAAATTAGTGTTTTATAGTCAGCTTAATTTTTTTTTAATGTTTATTCATTTTCATCTTGTTGAAAAGCAGACACTGATGAGAGAACAAGATCTTCTATACAATGGTTCACTCCACAAATGTCCACAACAGCCTGGGTTGGGCTTGCCAAAGCCAGGAGTCCGGAACTCCATTTGGGTCTCCCATGTTGATGTCAGGGACCTTAGAACTTTAGCCATTAACTGCTGCCTCCTGACTGCATTAGCAGAGCTGAATCAGAAGCAAAGTTGCTGTGACTTGAGCTGATAGTCCCATATTAGCTAATGAAGTAGCTCGTGTCATTTTTGATTATGTGCTTAACCAGGTAAGAATAATCATATGCTAAATTCCTAACCAAAAGCAAGCACACAAATATAATGTAAATTGTTATTGGCTTGAAAGATACAGCTTTTTAAGATACAAAATCTTTTAGATAATATAGTACATAATAATGAAGAAATTCAAACCAATTTAGCATATGGTATGTCTGAGTCTAGCAGAATTATGTGAAATATCCAGAAGCAGATCCATAAAAAAGAATACATTTATTTAAAGAAAACCAATATCACACTGATATAATGAAATGCACAGGTAAACAATTGATTTCCTTGCATTTATTTTGGATCAGTTAAAAGCGGAATAAAATATGTGATATATAAAATACTATGAATTTATTCCTTAACTAACATCCCAATTATTTTCAAGTAATTTAGCCAGTGAATTTCTAAATATAATATATGCATATATATTCATTTCATTTGTAGTAACTACTGGTGTGCAGGTAAACCTGGCCCTCTATGCCCTGTACTTCGTGGCACTCAATTAAGCTGTTGTGTAATCAATACCCTGAATTAGGGGTGGAACAGTTTCTAGCCAACAACACACTGTAAAGGTGACAGGATGTCACTTCTCTCATTACTTCACATAAGGTAAGCTACCCTAGTGCGAGAGCCCAGTGACTGGGAAGGAAGGTCTACCTCCAGCCTAAGCCTATAACAGGCTTCCAAGAATGGAATCTTGCCAACAAGACGATTGTAGAAGATTCCCCCGCACCCAGGCCTTCAGTCCTGAACCCCTCATTCCTCTCTTATGAGAAACCCTAAAGGGGACGACTCATTTGAACTCTGCTAAGACAGAAAAGGAATCACAGAACTTGCGAAATACCTAAGTTACGCTTTTGCCATGCAGTAATACTTACCCATATACAAAAGCTATTAATAATGTGATGGTTGATTTACACTGATTTATCAATGACAGATATCAGAATAAAGCAAATGCTAAAAATGATATAATTTTGTTGCTTATTTGTTTCCTTGTATCTATATCAGGCTTATTGAAGTCTAAATGAAATTTGGTAAAATTCTCCTTTCCAGATAGATGCTTTGACAAGCATACACAGCAGAGTGACAACAATACAATTAATACATAGAATATTCCTATCACCTCTAGTTCCCCTACTCTAGTTACTGTATTCCCCTTCAGTATAGCTTCCACCAATACTCACCTGATTCCTGATCCTATTGTTTTATGTTTTTCCAGGATACCTTATAAATTAAATTGAGCAGGATATAGACTTTTCTGTATGGTTTCTTTCAATTTGTCTGATGTTTTCAGAGTTATGTTTCATTTGACAACAAATTATTTTCATTGCTAAGTAACAGTCCATTTTACACAATGAAATATGAATATACCAAAAATTCTTCATAGACATTTGTATTTTCCTTGGGTTCAGCTTACAGAATGCATCTGATGTTAATATTCACATGTGTGTGCCAAATGTTGATGTATATTTTCTCCCCTCTGGGGCAATTTCCTGAGTGAGATAGCTGGTTCATTTGGCACACACCTGTTTAATTTTTTAAAAAAGATTCTTTTTTTATTTATTTGAAAGACAAAATTACAGAGAGAGGCAGAGGCAGAAACATCTTCATCTGCTGGTTTATTCCCCAAATGACCTTAAGAGCTGGAGCTGAGCAGATGTGAAGCCAGGAGTCAGGAGCTTCTTCCGGGTCTCCCACATGGGTACAGAGACCCAAGCATTTGGGCCATCTTCCACTGCTTTCCCAGGCACCATAGCAGGGAACTGGATCAGAAGTGGAGCAGCTGGACTCGAACTGGTGCCCATATGGGATGTGGGCACTGCAGGCAGGGGCTTTAACCCGCTGTGCCACAGCGCTGGCCCCAGGCCTGTTTAATTTTGAAAGCAATCATCAGCTGAGTCTTTAGTGAGTATGCAGCTCAATCTGATACTTTGAATGTAGCCTTTCCATTAACTGACTGAGCTAAGTCATTTCCACACTCTTGTCCCAAAGAAACTGGGAGATAACCAATTTGTGTGGCATTTCTAACAGCTGCTGTATTCGTGGTTACTCATCAGACTGCAGAGAAGTCTAACACTGTAGTTGACCTTTCTATTCTGACTCATAGAAGCCAACCACTGCCTTCTATCTCTGGTGGATCTTGGACACAAAAGATTCCTGCTCTCTGGAAATGGTGAGTGATCTTTCTGTTTATGAATACAGATTCTGGATTCAAGTCATTCCTACCCATCCCCATTTGCAGGGAGCATTTGTTCTGCCTTTTCCCCTGAAGAATTTGGTCCTTGCTGATTTTTAGTATGAATCTATTTTTTTCTTGCTCTTCACTAGCAGACTCAAGTGGGAGGCTTTCTATTCCTAAGCAGCAGTTTAAGGCTTTTACTTTGAAAAAGGAGGATTTAGGGCCATCGATGCTATTTTGTGTCAGTGCTTGAATAGCAGCTGGTCACCTTCTGTATGTCTGCATCTGCCATGAATAGAGGCAGGTTTCCTTTTCTGCCTCCACCATTTTTCTTTAGCTTTTGACAGAGTTCCACAGAGAAGACCTTATCAGTGGGAGTGAACTCAATTGTGTCTTGAGTGCCCAGTCATTCTACTGGGATGGCCTCATCCACACTCACTCTTTAGGAGTTCATTACTTCTTTCCTAACCAGATTTTACTCACTTCTATGGAAAATCTCTCTCTCCTGCACTCTAGCAAACTGAAACTGATATATATTCTCATTAGTCATTTGATAGAATGCATTTCCCTTAGTTTTCTTTTGACAAGCTAACGGACAAAGAAAACATTAATTTGCAGAAAACTTGTGTATTTTCATTGTTAGTAGAGGAGTAATGTGATCTTGTAGTTTTTCACATCTTAAGTGAGATCAGAGCTTCTGTTTTATTTTGATTTCTATACCTATATTTCACCACTAGAATTAATTACCTATCTATATAATCAATTACTAGTGCAATCTATTAAAACTTGGCTTAATAAAGGATAATGGGAAATTTTCCCAAATTTGATCAGTTTGGCTAGAATTAATGAAAGGTTTTGGTTATTTGGAAAAAAATGCCATCAACAACATAAAACACCACCAAGGTTAGGCAGTGATAGAAAAATTGACTTTCTAAAAACGTTTGAATAGAAAAGCCTTCTTATCTATCCTTCCAATACACACACATCATATATATTTCTGTAATTAGTTAGCTTTCCTTTGTAGATTCTCACAGTACTCCAGGTAGCAGAGAAACACATAAGCACATATGACTGTTTGTCTTCTAGAATTGGAGCATTTTGGTGAGTTATATCTCTACACAGACATGTAATTTTTGTGGTGGAAGAAATTGCTGGTTCTATGGAAAATTTGCATTCTGAATCATTATCATTCAGTCAAAAAACTATGTTTTATAAGTAACATGATCAGTTACTAACATAGGAAATACACTGTGTCATTCTCTAATAATTTAAAAGAGAAAAAATACTTTTGAAACACAGGAAAATAATTATGGAAAGAACCCAAAGAGAAATACATTACAAACGTTCTTTTCTGCTATACAGTAGAGAAGGATGCTTGCTTTTCTCAATTCAGTCAATTGAATTCAGCTCAAACTATAGAAAACCAATGCTAAATGCAACTCTATCTGCTTTGCTTGAAAGATGAGTTGACCCATCTCCTCTAAGATCATGTTCAGGGCTTTCTGAAAATACAGGTAGTAAAACAACTACTGTGCTGGACCTTTGGAACATTCTTCTTTGTTAGACAAGAAGCAGAATATAGTTGACTTGGAAATACACAGAAGGAAGAATAATGTAAATGATGGTATTGAGAATTTTGTATTATTTTATACATGCAGAGCTCTTTCAGCTTCAGTTAATTCTTGGATCATGCATGTCATCAATTTCTATATCTAATTTTATCTTTGGTACGGAAATTTCAAAAAGACTTTTTAGTGTCATTTATATGGAAAACTTCTTCAAAGTTTGGTGCTTATTTAGGCATTTTAGCATCTTGAGTTCCATCATTGAAAATGAGGATGTGCTCACAATGTGTTGTCTGGGAAACAGAGATTTAGAACAGAAAACTGAGTGTAAACTGAACTTCTCCATTGAAATGAAATATCTTATTTTGCTTGTTTCTTTTCTAAGTTGTATTTCTTTGGTGTGATTTTATTCCCTTTGAAGATAAAGACTGCTGCCAATCAACAAGTGAATAATCATGAATCCTTAGAACAGGTTTTAAAAATCTGCTTAAAAATAGTTTCTAACACTAAATTAATAATGACCACAGTTTCCTTTCATTTGCTTGAATAAGAAAGAATAATAATAATGTAGAAAAATATCAACAATGATTACAAATTATTTTTCAGTCTTGTATGAAATAATTTTTTCTCATTGAAATATATTTATTATTTTTATGATTTATTTGTGAGACAGAGAGATGGAGAGAGAAACAGATATGGAAAGGAGAAAAACAGAGACAAACAGAGAGAGTGTCCATGTGTTTGTTCACTACCCAATGGCTGTAATGACCAGGGCTATGCAGTTGCCAGAGCTAGGAAACAGGAACTCAGTCCGTGTCTCCCATGTTGATGGTGACAGGAACCAAATTATTGAAAACATCAACACAGCCTCCTAGTGTCTACGTTAGCCAAAAGCTGGTGGAGTCAGAAGCTGGAGCCAGGAATTAAACCTAAGCATTCTGATGTGGACTGCAGATATTAAACATTAGGCAAAATGCCCACTCAGGCCTATTTTCCCCCTATTATACCCAAGATTCTGAAGCACAGAGAAATTATATAATTTATCAATAATTCTATGGTAGTAGGCTCAATACTTGAAACCAGTGAGGTTTAAGAGCATGCAATCTACTGCTAGAGCCTTTATCTTCTTAAAATTTGTGTGTGGGAACAAATATTACTCCAACAAAACAAAATAAGATTATTCATATCCACTAGAAAATATTTTTAAAATAGGGAAAAATAATGTCTAGTAGACTTTTTCAACCCATGGTTTAGTCTTGACAATTAACTTGATTTAAATGCTAGTGTTGTAGCTTATGAGACACCTACAGTCCTCAGAATTGACCTCAAACTTTATCCAAGAGCATTCTCTTTTTCTCAGTAAATCACACCCCTTTTTAATTGTTCTACATCGAGGCTGTGAAATTATCATGGCTTTCACATTTTTTTAAAGCTGTAATTAGGAAAATCAAAGTGTTTTGAAACATCCCATTCATATTATTAGCAAAACTCACTGAGACTGGAGATGACATTTCTATTCACTCAAAAAGTTAAAACTAAAACTACTAAATGTTGATTAGTCCTCTTCCCCAGGATTGGCAGAATACTCTTTCTGTGTATCTGTGTCAATTTGTGTCTGATTTACCCAAAAGAAGTAAATATTTTGCATTGATTACCTCTGGGAATATTTACAGCTTCAAATTCCAGTTTTAACTTATGCCACTGAACAATTCTCCCATTATATACTCAATATTTGTTAGTATACATTATATACTCAACAATTGTTAGGACATTATAATAAAACCTTCAAATATTTTGCCTCCAACTATAATATTTGTTTCAAAAAAAAGAAACTCTTATGGCATCATTCATCACTTACGTGTTATAAAATGTTAGGCAGTTCATCAGATTTTTTAAAACTCCCTGTGAACCTCTAATAGTGTAAACACAGTAAGGAGAAAAAATTAACCAATTAAATAGATGTGGGAAAAAAGTGCTACATACACATTAATAAATTTGGGTTAATAAATTTGAATTGACAAAATGCCTTTTCTTTGACAAACTCATTAAACAAAAAGTAGCATGTGGCCAAAAAATTAAAAGGCATATAGTCTCACTATAACAGTACCCTGGCATAATATAACTTTGATTTCCTTGCAAAAAAAAGTTAACAGGAAATGTTCATGGGAAAGAACAGTAACACATACTATTTTTTCCCAGTTTCAGCCACTATAGCGTGGGAAGAAATTAATTTTTTATCTTACTACATTTGGCTTCTCTAAATATATTTATTTTCCTTTTTGGAGATATATAAAAACTTGTTTAAATTTGCTAAGTGGAAAATTCACATAAGTATTATTAATTATATATTGAATTTCAACATAAAGATATTTGATTGATTATGAAAACACTGAAGTTTCACCTTTTCACAGTCTACCAGTTTGCTAACTACATAATCCAGGACCGGTGCTGTGGCACAGAAGGTTAAAACCCTGGCCTGAAGCGCCAGCATTCCATATGGGTGCTGGTTCTAGTCCCAGCTGCTCCTCTTCTGGTTAAGCTCTCTGCTATGGCCTGGGAAAGCAGTAGAAGATGGCCCAAGTTTTTGGGCCCCTGCACCCACGTGGAGACCTGGAGGAAGCTCCTGGCTCCTGGCTTCAGATTGGCGCAGTTCCAGCCATTGTGGCCATCTGGGGAGTGAACCAGTGGATGGAAGACCTCACTCTCTGTCTCTACCTCTCTCTGTAACTCTTTCAAATAAATAAAATAAATCTTTAAGAAAAAACTATATAATCCATCACCAGTTGGCTTTTCTTATCTTCTCACGTAATGTTAAAAATAATTGTTCCATATTTTCACCATTTTTGAAAGATTATTTATTTATTTGAAAGCCAGAGTGACAGAGACTGAGAGAGATACATAGAGAATAATATGCTAGTAGTTCATTCCCCAGATTGCCAAAACACCTTAGGCTGAGCCAGCCTGAAGCCAGGAGCCAGGAATGAGTCTATATCTCCCACATGCATGGCAGGATTTCAACTACTTGAGCCATCATCTCCTACTTTCCGAGGCACGTTAATAGGGAGGCAGATGAGAAGCAGAGTGGCTAGGATTCACACCAGACACTTCGATATGGGATGCATGTTTCCCAAACAGCAGCTTAACTTGCTATGCTACAATACCTATCCCTATTTTTGCCATTTTTTTCATACAGGATTATATTGAATTATTACCTTTCCATTGTCAGCATTGTGTCCTTTTTTTACTTTTTTATTTTTCTTTCAAAGAAGTATACGGGGGGCAGCATTGTGGCATATAACATGTAAAGCCACCATTTGCAACACCTACATCTCAAATGGGTGCTAGTTTGTGTCCTGGCTGCTCCACCACCAATCCAGATCTCTGTTAATGGCCTTGGAGAAGTAGTTTAAATGATCCAAGTATTTGGGCCCCTGTCACCCACCTGGGAGACCTAGATGAAGCTCCTAGATCCTGACTTCAGCCTGGCCTAGCCCTGGCCATTTTGGCCATATGTGGAGTGAACCAGTGGGTGGAAGATTCTCTCTCTCTCTCTCCATAACTCTGATTTTTATAATAAATGAATAAATCTTTTAAATTTTTTTAAATGAAAGATGCATAGATCTCAATGAAAAATAACTAAATCATTGAGGTTCAAGAATTGATTGATTGATTTTTATAATAAATGAATAAATCTTTTAAATTTTTTTAAATGAAAGATGCATAGATCTCAATGAAAAATAACTAAATCATTGAGGTTCAAGTAATGATTGAAAAATCTAAATTATAAGGAAAGAGAACAGCTTATACACTTCATTATTTTCCATGTTTTAGAATTGCATCATCACCTTGTTAGATGTTCTTGCTGGATTTCCCACTGTCCCTTTCACCCTGCATTGGGGATTTCCATAATCCTGATTCTTATTTCCTTTCAGTGGGCAAAAGGCACTAGTTGATAGATTCCACAAAAAAGACGGCTGATTGGAGAGTTTTCTTCCCTTTGGACAGCATTTTCCCTATTGTAATACATTTACAGAATCCCAGCCTGCCTGCTATTTATCTCCTGTGATAGTGTTCCTAAAAGGGGTTCAAATATTCTTTGATATGATTCAAGAATATTGGCTTCTTGTTGTGAAGTTTTAAACATAAGTCAAAGAGTATTATATCACACTCTGCCTGTCATATTTGCTATCATAGAAAATAGATTTTGGAGCTATTCCCAAATTTTCTGACCTACTCAGTCAAAGATTGATTATATCAATAGTGCAATCAGCTTCATAGGGCAGGAGTTCAGGATATCAAATAGAAGCTTTATGATTTTTATCATATCCCCTAAATGTTTGCTAAAAGGATCTTTTTCTGCCCTTTATTGATTCTACTGCATCCACCACCATTGAATTCCTACTACCAAACTATGCACATCAAAGGTATCTATTTTTCAATACACAGACATTTATTTCTCCATGACAGATCAAGTGTGAGGCCTTCATGTACCTGAAAAAATTCGTCACCATTGAATTTCATTTAGTATTCACAGAAGCAAAGTTACATACAAAGAGAAGCTATGATTTAGATGGAAAGGAAGAGTAACCAATTTTGACATTAAAATCAGTGATATAAGTTTTGGATTCAAAGACAAATTATGTAAATACATATGTGAAGAGAGATTTACCTTTTTTTAAAAAAAAAGATTTTATTTATTTATTTGAGAGGCAAAGTTACAGACACAGAGGGAGAGACAGGTCTTCCATCCACTGGTTCACTCCCCAGATGCCCACAACAACCAGAGCTCGGACAATCTGAAGCTGAGAGCCTCCTCCAGCTCTCCCACATGGAGCAAGGGCCCAGAATTGGGCCATCTTCTTCTGCTTTCCCAGACCATGAGCAGAGAGCTGTATCAGAAGATGAGCAGCCAGGACATGAACCTGTGCCAATAGGGGACGTGAGCAACACAGGTGAAGGCTTAGCCTACTATGATAAGAACCAGCCTTGAGATTCACATTTTTATATTTACTGAAATTAGATTATTTTTATTTATCCCTATATATTACCACGAAATTATGAAACACAAATGATGCTTCTTTCTGGATACTAATTTCATTTTCTATAACACATTGGTTGATGCTCCATTGGCACTCAAATAGAGCAAATTAGTGCTAATGAACAGACAGAGCCTAAGGTGGTGCTTCATTTTGAGATAATCCACAAAGCAAACATCTCTCTTTATTTGTTAGCATCACCATTTCATAAATTAACTCACTAAAGATTACGGGGCACTAAATATTATGTGGTAGAAATGTGATTCTCGGCATCTGACTTTCAAATCCTGCTAGTTCCAACATGTAGAATATAAATGTTTGTGCTTTCTAGCCTGTTCTCCTTCCCTATTTTTGAGTTCAGAACAACAAACATTAAAAAATGGAACTATAGACGCAAACATTTGATGTAGCTGTTAAGATACCAGTAAGGATGCTCTCCTCCCATGTTGGTATACCTGAGTCAATTCCAAGCTCAGGCACCAGCTTCTCATGTCAGCTTCCTTGTGATGCAAATCTTGGGAGGCAGCAAGGATGGCTCAAGCACCTGAGTTCCCATCACCCATAATAGGAGACCTGGATAGAGTGCCCAGCTCCCAGCTTTGACCATCTTAAGCCAGTCTGTGCTGTTGAAAGCATTTGCAGGGTCGGAGTGTTCTCTGTCCTTTTTCTCTGTTTCTCTATGTATTTCAAAGAGGAAGGAAGGAAGGAAGGAAGGAAGGAAGGAAGGAAGGAAGGAAGGAAGGAAGATAGGGAAGGAGGAAGGGGAGAAGGAAGGGGGAGAGAAAGAAAGAAAGAAAATATATTAAATCTTATGCTCATTGATTTTAAGTGAGGACATCTTAGATCTCTAGAAAATTTAAATGACTGTTCATAACTCTATAACAAAACTTGAAGAATTTGAACAATTTTTTTTTTAATTTATTTGACAGATAGAGTTAACAGTGAGAGAGAGAGAGACAGAGAGAAAGGTCTTCTTTCCGTTGGTTCACCCCCCACATGGCCACCACAACCAGAGCTATGCCGATCCGAAGCAAAGAGCCAGGTGCTTCTTCTGGTCTGCGACGTGGGTGCAGGCGCCCAAGCACTTGGGCCGTCCTCCACTGCCTTCCTGGGCCATGAAAACATGTTAGTAACGTGGGATGCTGGTGCCTCAGGCAGGCGGAGGATTAACCAAGAGAGCCACAACACCAACCCCGAATTTAAATAGTTTTGAAGGTAGAATTTTTGTCTGCTCTTTTGATTTTTGAAGAAATGTTCCCAATTCAGACTTAAAATTTGTAACCTTAGTATGTATTATTTAATGGTTTTTGGGATAGAATAACTATTTCTATAATGATGATAATTAAGCCAACCAGATGTTAATATTGGTTTATATTATGGAATATATTCTGTTGCTGACACAGAAGTCAAAACTGAGCAAATTGAAAATAATTTTCAATATTCTTTAAATTGCACTATTTACCATTTTGTAATAAGGAAGTTTTGGAACAGTATATAAATTATAGAAGAGTGCATAAGTTAACATTTCCTATAATATGTTACTACTACTGGAGTGTCCCGTCCCGCGGGACAGCAACTGGGGCCGAACACCTAGAAGGAGAAATGAAAGGGACAGCAGACACAAAGATGGCAGCAAGACAGGTGCCGATCAAGCTGCGACTTTATTTTTCAACCACACACTTATATATCATCGAGGCAGGGTATCGGGAGGGGGACGGAGGGGGGGCTTATCTTGTAGCTGCAATGCTAGTGCAAGTAGGGGAAAGGTTACAAGGCCTTAAGGCACAAGGTCACACAAGGTTGCGTTATCAGTACTATCAGGTCTGGCTTGTCCAGCCCTGTCTCTCAACTAAGAGGTCACATGCTGCGTGGTCCCCGACACTGGAGTTTTGGTTACAGGAGATTTAATTGACAATAAGAATGAAATTTATGATTTCTTATCATACTAACCATAATTAATTGAGGCTCATCAAATAATAATTATTATGTTAACCTCGAATGTACTCTTATTTTATGCAAAAGAGGAACAAATAAACAAGAAAAAGCTTGAGACCAGAAAGCCATGGAAAGCACCCTTCCTTTCCTATACCTCCATCAATATTTTAATTGGAAAATATGGAAGATATTATATTGAATACAATGATCAAATTAGAATGTTATATAATACCTGTTAATGAGTATTTTACTTATCACAAAAATGACAACATTCTCGGTGTATTAATCAGCTTTTGTTACTACTACTAAATACCTAAGACAAGCTATTTCTTAAGGAAGATTTATTTTTGCTCATGGACAGTTACAATCGAAAAATCAAGTGGGCTACATTAGTTTAGCCATCTGGTGAGGTCAGAGAAGAGCAATGGAGTAGCATGCAGAGAAGAAGGATTACATGGTAACCAGGAAGCAGAGAAAGAGCAAGGTTAAGCCTTACCCAGGCTTATTTCATCAGCCATCTCAAAGGAACTACCTTCCCAAGGCACATCCTCGGTGACTTAAGTAGCTCACACTAGGCTCTCCTCCCAAATGCCAAAAGTGGATACAATCTTCAACCTTCCAGTATCATTACTTTTTAACATTGGGAGCTATATGTCTGCATGCATTGGGGGATCCAATCATGTTCAAACCTTAGTACTTAGAGAACATGAGAGATGTTACATCCAGAAAAAAAAAAATTCAGCATCATTTTGAAAAACAAAAGGAACAGCTCACTTTTTAGAACAGAAGTATTAGTGAAAGTGTTAGCAACAGATAACACTCACAGAAATGTCTTTAATTCCCCCATAGATTTCTGAAAATCTTGTGTCTTGAAGGTAGGCTCTAGAATGGAAAAAAAAAATTGCTTTCACATCCATATAGAGAAATGTGGTCTTACCTATACCTAACCGCTCTTGCCCAAAATTCACAGTACAGTGGCTAATATCCTATAACCCAGGAGAAAAATTCGAGATTCAGTCTTTAATGAAATGAATGTGGGATTCTGTGATCACCTCTTACAAACAAACTTGAGAATCATTTTATGGGGCTGGAAGCCAGGTGAGAAGCAGAAACAGAAACAATCACTGCCTACATACAGGATATTAAAGTAATAAAAAGTATAAAGTCAACCCAGCAGTGCACCCTGGCAAACAGTTTCAAGGATTGTCATTGGGAGAAAATGAAGGGTTAGAGAGAAAGGAAAGAGAAAAAATATCCATTTGCTTGAATTTGGCTGACTGCATGCCTTAACAGCCTGAAATGAAACAGTCCAGTCAACAAGGCCCACATGTTCCCACACGGCCACAACTTCACATCAGACGGCTGTGTCTCAGCAACCCTGTGACTGGAGTTCCCAACATGAGATAATAATAATCTCATCATCATATTACTACTAGGAGGTGTGAGGTCTACTCTGACACTACTTCATTTATCTTTTAGCAGTTGCACTAACTCGCACTCTACCTATTTTAAGGTTCTATTGTTTGGTGCATGAAGATTTAATTGCATCTTTCTAGTGCCCTGTATTTTTTATCACCAAGTTATAATGATTTATATTCTTGATATTTTAATGTAATATTAATACTCATGGCTAAGCTAACATAAATCATATAAACATAAAAGCACTATTTTTATTCCTTTACCCACATACTCATTATAACACTATGTTTTGTAAATATGACAGATAAATAGACAAAACTACGAATGCAAACTCAATCTGTGACTCTTAACAGGCTAATTCAAGTCAATTATATGTATTCTTATTTCTGATATACTTGTAATTTTTCCATATTATTTTTGTTTTGCCTATTTACCATTTTTTGTTGGCACTTTATTCCTGTCTTGACTTCCTCTAAATGCATTGCTTCTTAATTAATTTTATTTATTTATTTATTTATTTGAAAGGTAAAGTTACGAGGGGGGGGGTGGAGACAAAGAGATTTCCATCCATTGGCTCATTCCCCAAATGAACACAAAGGCTGGAGCTGGGCTGATCTGAAACCAGGAACTTCTTCTGGGTCTTCCATATGGGTGGCAGAGGCTCAGGAACTTGGGCCATCCTTAGCTACTTCCCCAGGGACATTAGCAGAGAGCTGGATTGGAAGCGGAGCAATAAGGACAACAACAGATGCCCATAATGGATGCTGGTACTACAGACAGTGTTTTACTTGGTACACCAGAGCGCCAGCTCTAATTTTATTTTTAACACAATATTTTTCAATTTTTGTTTGTTCCCAGTATGTTACTAATCTGCAAACTTAGCTTTGCCAAAATGAAATTAACCACTGTACTTATCACTTACTGAACAATAGGAATGTTTTAACTCATATATTCTCCTTTGGTTTTAAGAATTTTTTTGTATATATTATTTCTGACTAGATTAATTTCTAAATTCTTTAAAATTCATCAATACAATTTTGAGAAAACGTTTTGCTTATTATTTCTTTACCTTCCACATCAATTGTGGTCTTTTTATTTTTCTGTGAAATTGTCCACTTATTTATGTTTTTCTTCTATAAAATTATGATTGTACTATAAAAGCTCTCTGTCTTCATACTATTGTTTTCTAATAATCTGGATGGATAAAGAAATCTAGGGACAGTTAGTTTTTCCCTCAGGTATTCAAATATGTTATTAACATGCTTTCAGCCATGTATTCCTGGTGAAAAGTTTTTGTAAATCCATTGAAGTAACTTTCTTACTTTTTTGCCCAAATTTAATGTTTCTCATCCTCCCTATGATTTCTATGGATAAAAGACTGATTTACTGGGTTGTAAGTTGGTGTCAGTCAATGCACAGATGCACTAATTTCAATGAGTTGGAAAGCACAAAGTTATTTCTTGCTAAGTTGTTTATACTTTCAGGATTTCACTTGGAATCTCTCATTATATCCTTAGTGACTTTAATATCTCTTGCATTTTTTTCCATCTTTTTTTTTCAACACTTAAGAATAACTGTGTATTAATTACAGAATTAAACCAGTCATATTAAGTAGAACAGACAAAAAAACTACTAAGAGGGATAAGGTATTAAGTTGTTCATTAACAGGGCTATGCTGATCAAGTCACCGTTTCCCATAGTGTCCATTTCACTTCAACAGGTTTCCTTTTTGGTGTTCAGTCAGTTGTCACCGATCAGGGAGAACATATGGTATTTGTCCCTTTGGGACTGGCTTATTTCACTCAGCATGATGTGTTCCAGATTCCTCCATTTTGTTGCAAATGACTGGATTTCGTTGTTTCTTACTGCGGTATAGTATTCTAAAGAGTACATGTCCCATAATTTCTTTATCCAGTCTACCGTTGATGGGCATTTGGGTTGGTTCCAGGTCTTAGCTATTGTGAATTGAGCTGCAATAAACATTAGGCTGCAGACCGCTTTTTTGTTTGCCAATTTAAATTCCTTTGGGTAAATTCCAAGGAGTGGGATGGCTGGGTAGAACAGTAGGGTTATCTTCAGGTTTCTGAGGAATCTCCAGACTGACTTCCATAGTGGCTTTCCAGTTTGCATTCCCACCAACAGTGGGTTAGTGTCCCTTTTTCCCCACATCCTCCCCAGCATCTGTTGTTGGTAGATTTCTGTATGTGAGCCATTCTAACCCGGGTGAGGTGAAACCTCATCGTGGTTTTGATTTGCATTTCCCTGATTGCTAATGACCTTGAACATTTTTTCATGTGCCTGTTGGCCATTTGGATTTCCTCTTTTGAAAAATGTTTATTGAGGTCCTTGGCCCATCTCTTAAGTGGGTTGTTGGTTTTGTTTTTGTGGAGTTTCTTGATCTCTTTGTAGATTCTGGTTATTAACCCTTTATCTGTTGCATAGTTTGCAAATATTTTTTCCCATTCTGTCGGTTGTCTCTTCACTCTCCTGACTGTTTCTTTTGCAGTACAGAAACTTCTCAATTTGATGCAATCCCAATAGTTGATTTTGGCTTTGACTGCCTGTGCCTCCCGGGTCTTTTCCAGAAATTCTTTGCCTGTGCCAATATCTGGAAGGGTTTCTCCAATGTTCTCTAGTAAATTGATGGTGTCAGGTCGTAGATTTAAGTCTTTAATCCATGTTGAGTGGATTTTTGTGTAAGGTGTAAGGTAGGGTCTTGCTTCATGATTCTGTTGTGGAAATCCAATTTTCCCAGCACCATTTATTGAATAGACTGTCCTTGCTCCAGGAATTGGTTTTAGATCCTTGATCAAATATAAGTTGGCTGTATATGTTTGGGTTGATTTCTGGGGTTTCAGTTCTGTTCCATTGGTCTATGCATCTGTTTCTGTACCAGTACCATGCTGTTTTGATTACAACTGCCCTGTAGTATGTCCTGAAATCTGGTATTGTGATGCCTCCGGCTTTGTTTTTGTTGTACAAGATTGCTTTAGCTATTCGAGGTCTCTTGTGCCTCCATATAAATTTCAGCACCATTTTTTCCAGATCTGAGAAGAAGGTCTTCGGTATCTTGATTGGGATTGCATTGAATCTATAAATTGCTTTTGGGAGAATGGACATTTTGATGATATTGATTCTTCCAATCCATGAGCATGGAAGATTTTTCCATTTCTTGGTATCCTCTTCTATTTCTTTCTTTAAGGTTTTGTAATTCTCATCGTAGAGATCTTTAATGTCCTTGGTTAAGTTTATTCCAAGGTATTTGATTGTTTTTGTAGCTATTGTGAATGGGATTGATCTTAGAAGTTCTTCCTCAGGCATGGCATTGTCTGTGTATACAAAGGCTATTGATTTTTGTGCATTGATTTTATATCCTGCTACTTTGCCAAACTCTTCTATGAGTTCCAATAGTCTCTTAGTAGAGTTCTTTGGGTCCCCTAAATAAAGAATCATGTCATCTGCAAAGAGGGATAGTTTGAGTTCTTCCTTCCCAATTTGTATCCCTTTAATTTCTTTTTCTTGCCTAATACCTCTGGCTAGAACCTCCAGAACTATATTGAATAGCAGTGGTGAGAGTGGGCATCCCTGTCTGGTTCCAGATCTCAGTGGAAATGCTTCCAACTTTTCCCCATTCAATAGGATGTTGGCTGTGGGTTTTTCATAGATTGCTTTGATTGTATTGAGGAATGTTCCTTCCAAACCCAGTTTGCTTAGAGTTTTCATCATGAACAGGTGTTGTATTTTATCAAATGCTTTCTCAGCATCTATTGAGATAATCATATGGTTTTTCTTCTGCAGTCTGTTAATGTGGTGTATCACATTGATTGTCTTGCGCACTTTAAACCATCCCTGCATACCAGGGATAAATCCCACTTGGTCTGGGTGGATGATCTTTCCGATGTGTTGTTGCATTCTATTGGCGAGAATTTTATTGAGGATTTTTGCATCTATGTTCATCAGGGATATTGGCCTGTAATTCTCTTTCAGTGCTGCATCTTTTTCTGGCTTAGGAATTAAGGTGATGCTGGCTTCATAGAAAGAATTTGGGAGGATTCCCTCTTCTTCGATTGTTCTGAATAGTTTGAGAAGAATTGGAGTCAGTTCTTCTTTAAATGTCTGGTAGAATTCAGCAGTGAATCCATCTGGTCCTGGGCTTTTCTTTGTTGGGAGGGCCTTTATTACTGTTTCAATTTCTGTCTCAGTTATCCCTAGAGCATACGCAAACACATGGAGATTGAACAACATGCTCCTGAATGAACAATGGGTCATAGAAGAAATCAAAAGAGAAATCAAAAACTTTCTGGAAGTAAATGAGGATAACAGCACAACATACCAAAACTTATGGGACACAGCAAAAGCAGTGTTAAGAGGAAAGTTTATATCAATAGGTGCCTACATCAAGAAATTGGAAAGACACCAAATAGATGAGCTTTCAATTCACCTCAAGGATCTAGAAAACCTACAGCAAACCAGACCCAAGTCTAGTAGGAGAAGAGAAATCATTAAAATCAGAGAAGAAATCAACAGGATTGAATCCAAAAAAACATTACAAAAAATCAGCCAAACGAGGAGCTGGTTTTTTGAAAAAATAAACAAAATTGACACCCCATTGGCCCAACTAACTAAAAAAAGAAGAGAAAAGACCCAAATCAATAAAATCAGAGACGAAAAAGAAAATGTAACAACAGACACCACAGAAATAAAAAGAATCATCAGAAATTACTACAAGGACTTGTATGCCAGCAAACAGGGAAACCTATCAGAAATGGATAGATTCCTGGACACATGCAACCTACCTAAATTGAACCAGGAAGACATCGAAAACCTAAACAGACCCATATCTGAGACAGAAATTTTTTTCCATCTTTTAAAATGTCGCATGGCATGATGTGAATGGTTGACTTAGATCTATTTTATATTTCAATGCATTTTTAAAAGTAATATTTATTTTTAATTGTCATGCTTCATTGCATTTTGTGTATCTTATTCTGTTCTTTGTCTTTAAATTATGTAATCCATGACTATCATCTAACACACCTATGATACCGATTTTTTTTATATTTTGGTCATATTTTTATGCTTTTTTATAATCTGAATTTTCTGTTACTCTCATTTCCTAACAATGCTAATTCTCCTATTTTTAGAAACTTTCTCTCATGTGATTCTATTTCTTTATGAGGTGATACTTTTATTTCTTAAGTAATGTTTGAGGTACTGTGACTTTTTTCCCCTCTCTTGTAGAGATTTCCATGTGCCTTAGTGTTAGAAACACCCCTTTAAATGCAATTTGCGTGCATGGTTCTAATGTAACAGCTGGGTTTAGACATAGTGGAGGTTATTATTTTCTTAAATTTTGATATTGGCTGCTTACTGTTAAGTAAAAATGCAATTCCAAGCTTCATATCCAGTTTTCTATTTCTCATGGCTAAGTCTGCAGCCCTGGCTTCCAGTACAGATTTAGTATGTTCAGCTCTCTAGTTTCTGAGCAAAATAAGCCTTTGTTCCACCTGCCTGCTTCTACTGCCACAGTGCTAAACCTTCTCTTCCATGTAATACTTCAAATAATTCTGTAAGTTTCTAATCATATATCCAAAGACCATAAGGATTTTTTTGACCAGAAAGATTTAACATCAACATGTTATGATTCTAACTTTTTTCCTTTCAGGATTTCTAGTATCGATTTTTCCCTAAAATGTAAATTTATGATATTTTCTACTGTATGTCATGTTTTGGTGAATTTTCTTTATACTACTAAAATTGATTGCTGAGATTTAAAGCTGAGAACAAATAGATAGTAGTTATCCAATATTTTAAAAAATTGAAGTAACTATGCACCTGGCATTTCATTCACTGTTTGAATGTCTGATTATGCACATACTGATTGGTCCCACATGAGCTTTGATTCTGAATAGGAAAAAAATAGAAAAGTACAATTGGAAAGAGTATTGATTTGTGGAAACCATATAGCAGCCAACAATATACTGATTTAAAATGCTACGGATGAAGATGACTCCCACAGGTCAAGAGGACACTGTGAATGGAGCCCTCTCTGAAATCAGTTGTTCTCCACCACTGAGGAGGCTGGCTGCTGAGCAAAGATGCTGTGGGTGTAGACACTGGTAGAATCGAAGAGGCCATGCTGGATTTCACTTCTCACATCAGGACATTGTGTAGTGGGTCTTACCCTTCGAGCCCTCTGCAGTATACACACATGTTGTATATTTGACAAATAGTTTTCTGTTTTCTGTCTCATAAGAAGCCCAGTCTGTATTAACCAAAGGAAAAAACAAGCAAACAGTTCTACATCAGTAGACAAGTACATTGTAAAAAGACACTTGCTCCTACAATCTGTTCCTCCTTTCTACATGAACGAGCCAGAGTGATAACAGCAAAGAGAGGAAGCAAAGCCATCTTAGGAAGAGAATACCTTTCTACTCTCCAAGTGTCTTCTGCTAGAGCATGGCCAGAACTGATTGGAGGGGAAAATGGGCCATTACTTGAATGTGGAGTCAGACTTCAAACTTGACTAGGCCTCTTACATGCTGGAATATGAACTTCAGTAATGAAAGCTACCTACAGTGTAGTTAAAGAGAAAGAAAAAAGATTCAATGAAATTTGATAGAAAGTGGTGATTGCAGAAAAATTAAATCAATTCATTTTGAAGAATTATGCAATAAAACGGCTACATATGTTTTAGTACTGGGAGTGAGGCCTGTCTTTGTCATCCCAGTCCTTCTTATTGATGACATGTCACTTATTATATAAATGAAATCATCTTCGGTGTGGTAGGGAAAGGATTTTGCAGATCTCTGCAGTCAAAATGTTGATTTATGCTAAGCAGAATATTTCTGAAACTCATTGGAAGTTAAAATATTGAACTTCTAAAGCAGAATAAATGTATGGTAAATCATTCATTGCTGGGAATACGTGTGTGTTCTTAAGCTATGAGAACAACCTACGGAGACATCAGTATCCTGCCAGTTGGACTGGTAGGGTCACATTTTCATCCTTTTTTAAAATTCCAATAGATCCAGACATTTGGCAAATTTGTCTTTCTAATCATTTCATGCCAGTATTCTGCCTGTATCCTATTCACAAATTCATATTTTTTTTCTTTTCAGGATTTCCAGATATAAGCATATGAATCTTTGCAGTTATTTTAAAAAGGGAATAAAATAATAGTGCCTGAGTAGACTGGCAGGGATTAACAGAAGTGAAAATCAGAAAATGATGTGAGCTGCCAGACATTTGGAAAAGCAGCTTATTAAAATTAAAATCATGTTGTAATGTATCAAGAACATGTGATTTGCATCCAAATTTTCTAGTAACTGGTGCTGTGTTGAAGAAGCTGAGTTCAAATCAGCTCCATTAGGCCACTTTAGATAAATTATCTTACACTTTTTGAGGTGCACAGAGACAGACTTCCATTGAAACAGACAGAAAAAGAGCCTGTCGACTGGTTCCCACCCCCAAATGTCCACAACAGCTGGGAGCCAAAGCCAGGAATTCAGTCCAAGTCTCCTGGAGTCAGAAACCAGGACTAGGTGTCACACTTAGATAGTTGTGTAGAGGACCAGGTTATCTCAACTGGTGCCTTAACGACCAGACCATATTTTTGAATCATGTACTAGTGAAGAGTGAAATGTGTGCATGTGTGGGATATTAAAGAAAGAGATACGTTAAAGACTGACAAAGCACTCTAATGAGTAGTAATTTACTGCATTCACAATCAGTGTTTTTTTTACTGCATGACAATCAGTGTTCAGCTCTGTGTCAAAGTGGATTCCAAAGCCATGGTAGTGGAAGTGTGGTTGCCTCATGAGTAGTTTGAAAGTTACAATATATATCTAGAATCCTGTACTCCTGAATGTGAAACAAGTTCCAGATACTGTTTATTGGCTGAATACATTGAGACAGAACAGCCATGTACACAAGTTACAAGAAGTAGATCTGTTATTTAAAAATGGACAACAAGCCGGCGCCGTGGCTCAATAGGCTAATCCTCCAACTTGTGGTGCTGGCACACCGGGTTCTAGTCCTGGTCAGGGCTCCAGATTCTGTCCCGGTTGCCCCTCTTCCAGGCCAGCTGTCTACTGTGGCCCGGGAGTGCAGTGGAGGATGGCCCAAGTCCTTGGGCCCTGCACCCGCATGGGAGACCAGGAAAGGCACCTGGTTCCTGGCTTCGGCAGCCATTGGAGGGTGAACCAACGGCAAAAGGAAGACCTTTCTCTCTGTCTCTCTCTCACTGTCCACTCTGCCTGTCAAAAAAAAAAAAAAAAAAAAAAAATGAATAACAAAGAAGCCTAAGATGCATTGCCAGTCATTTGTCCAAGATTTATGCTATATACCTGGGTGGAGTCTCTGTTGAGACTGCCCACTTGAGCCAAAGCTGTGAGATCCCAAAAGGCATTCCACCCTGTCTATTTGCCTCAAATGTTGTGTGACTTACTGGTATAAATTGTTAAAGAACCTCATATTTCTAAGGGAGAGAACAGAGCCCAGGCTGTTCCAGCCAATCTCTCTCTATTTGAGAATGTTGCATTCTGCAGGTATTCTTGATGGCTATAAAAAAGAGTGAGATAAACAAATTTCATCCAAGGCCACCACTGGGCCTATACAAGGCCACTGGGCTACTGCCATTCTGAGTACAGCACTCTACCCTCGGCCATTCCATTTAATTCATATTAGGGCCAGAAATTTCACAGTTCATGGGTTTATGTCTTTAGAATATTCTTATTGAAGCAAAAATTAAATTTATAAACCATATATTAACCATTAGCACACTAATAAAATATTTTTGTTACAAGTCAAACTTATTTTTGAGATTGATTCATGTTGGTAGGACAAAGAACTTGAGCTGGGAATGTAGGAAATTGATGAGCTTGTAATTTTCCAGGTTGGATCAGGGCTACAAGTTCTGATTAGATGTTCTTGCTGTCTACATTAAACTTACACTTACTGTTATCACTGTACTAACTGAAGTCATCTAGTTTAGAGGTGTGGTTTCTGATGTCTTTATGACCCATTTCTCTCTTTGTTCCTCTCCATCTTTCTCTTTTCTCCCCGCCTCTCCTTTTCTCACAATAGACATAACGATGTACATACAGCAGAGTACAAAGTTTGATAGATATCAAATGAAGGGCTATCAAGAATAGGCAAGTTTTGTTCATCTCCAGGCTGAATGAGGTTAAGTGAAGACAATGTTACTTGCACCTAGAGAGAGAGAGGGAGATGAGAAAAGGCCAGACTTTAGATATAAGCAGTCAGTTTACAGTAATTCTTCACAGAAAGAGTAAATTGACTAATTGCTAATTTTCTAGCTTATTCTCATTTCCTGCCACTTATCTCCATCCTGTAGAAAATTGTGAACAAACAAAATGCACAGAGCATGTGCAGACAAGGAAGGTAGTGAATCTTGGAATTAAGGAAAGCAAACAGAAGGTATCTAGAGTAATGCTGGTTTTTGCTATTTCTTTAAAATGAATGGCTTAATAGTTTCTATAGCTATTTCACAATATTCAGACAATGTGTTTAACAAATTTAAAAAAAAAGTATGACAGGTTCACTTTATATCCTAATCACCATCATCATCATTTATACATATTAGCTGTGCAAGATATTGTTAGTACATGTTATTGTATATTCAGTGATAAAATTCAAATGATGAAGGAAAACTATTCTATACAAAATAAGTCTTTGATTTCCACACCAACAGTTAACTTACTGACAGTACAAGACACCTAAATGAGCTCCTTGTTCATGCTATATGAACCATTTTAGTAACATGTTTACTGAACTAGAGTATTTGAAATAAATTTTTAATATTAAATATATGGCCGGCGCCGCAGCTCAATAGGCTAATCCTCTGCCTGCGGCACCGGCACACCGGGTTCTAGTCCCGGTTGGGGTGCTGGATTCTGTCCCGGTTGCCCCTCTTCCAGGCTAGCTCTCTGCTGTGGCCTGGGAGTGCAGTGGAGGATGGCCCAAGTGGTTGGGCCCTGCACCCCATGGGCAACCAGGATAAGCACCTGGCTCCTGACATCGGATCAGCGCGGTGCGCCGGCCGCAGTGCGTGGGCCATGGTGGCCATTGGAGGGTGAACCAACGACAAGGAAGACCTTTCTCTCTGTCTCTCTCACAGTCCACTTTACCTGTCAAAAATAAATAAATAAATGTTAAATATAAAATATTCTTATTTATGCCAGATACTATATTGCTAAATAAATTAGTCATAAACCAAAAGTTATAGGAAACACAATCAAATAGACAACTTGGTTTAAACTGCATTGCTTTTTTGTTGCTATATATGAATTATAATATTAATTATTCAGTTAAAGTTTAGATTTGCTTGTTTATTGTGCAATACTATTTTATTAAGATTGGGAGTTAAATAAAATTATTGTATACTAATTTCTGTGTTTTTGGTAACACCTCTTTAAATCTAGAATTATTTCATAATAGAAAGCTAAAGAGACATCTATGAAAACAGACTGTCTTAATATCAAATTAACTTTGATGATATATAAATTAAAAACATACTTTGTAATGATATAAATATCGTGAATAAAATGTGGGCATTTTTAGAAAGGAAACATAGAAAAGCAGCAATGAAGTGTTCACTAACTTAAATCCAACTTAGTAGATATTTATGAATCTAGAAAAATGAGGAAAAAAACACCAATTTTTGATTTACAAATTTTAAAAGCATTGCTGCATATTTGGTATGAGTCTTGGGGGCTTGATTTCCTATTCTTTTGAGAAGAGAAATACGTTTGTGTCCGATTTTTGAGATGGAAGTTTCTTTTCATGAGACAGAAAATTCAGAATTATCTTGAAGATCTTATTTTAGGAGATGATTTTAATAACAATTGTTCATGAAATATAACAAAGCAAAACATGAACTTGGTTGTCAGCAATCTAAATGACTGCCATTTTTGTTAGCAGAGTGAAAATATAGGTTGTATACTTCCAATGAGTATATTTATGTTTAGAATAAAACTACTGTAATTCTTACCTTTCATTAATACGGAAAAAAAATCACTTAGAAAGCTACAGTAAAAACAACATTATGACTCCGAATTTTCTTTATTTACTATATTTTTTACCCAAAGGATTTAGATTAACATTCAAGAGACTCTGTTATCCTTTTAATTTTAAAATAATTAGGTTAGATTAATTACAGGATTAGCAAATGATTTGGAAACAATACATATATGAGCTAGTTATAAGCTAAAAAAACCAATTTTAGGTCCAATTTTACAAAACTTCTGTAATGATTTATAAGAATAACAGGAGTAAGCTTTATGCCAAGTGACATGAAGCTGTGCGGGATAAAAATTATCACTGGCACTCGTGCCTTTCTGACAAGTCTCAGAGTTAGCATGGAGACATGCAGCCAAGGAACCTATGCAATGTTCATCTCACAAATCCAGAAAAAAATGACCTGAAGCTTTAGCTCCACAACCTAAAGTCCAAAGGACTTTCTTCAATATTTACCAAATTCACAAGGACATGTGTTACTGTCTGTTCCTGGCATCTGCGTTCTCATAGGCCAGTTATCCTTTGCTTAGCACTTAAGCATAGAAGCCAAATTTACTTTAATTGGTGTGCTTGTGCATACACACACACTTATACACACATCCACACACCACTTTTTAAAATAACCAACATTTTGTGGGTCAGGCTCTGACTCTGATAATTTAGCATTTCTTTTTTTAAAAATTTAGCATTTCTGTATTCACTATAATAATGTGTTTATTGATGTATATTATACATTTATCATAATGTATAAATTACTATATGTGTATATATGTATTATATTTACAATTTATTTCTCCTTAGATAAACTGTGGTTTGAGTGGTAGAAGGCAGAATTTCCTCTTGGTGTAATCACCCAAATTCAGTGATGCATTGGTCATTGATGAGCATTCAACAGATGAAAGAAGGTTGGGTATCATCTCAAACTTGATTTAGATAATGGTCTTTCCAGAAATGTGAAAGCACAAATTATAATTTTCTATAGAAGAATATCATTTCTAATGTAAAGTATTAATTTTCTGATCATCACAAAATAGTGAATAAAGAATAAAAAAATCTCGTTGGATGTTAGAGGAGGATACTATATAGAGACTTAGATGACTTTAAAATAGCAATTATATCATTCAAGTTTCAGATATCTCTATTCCATCATAATATTTTATATCTAGCTACATTGTCCAGTGCTTACCATTGTATATTAGTGGATTTCAATCTGGAAAACTGGAACAATTCAAGGTATTTCAAAGAGTAAAGATTTTTATACAGAGAAATATTGGCCTAAAGCATGTTGGCAGCATTAGGAATGCACCATTGAGTAGTTCAAGAAATCAGGCAGGGCCAAAATCGCAAGAACCAATGTTTGTCTTGTCAGTTTTCTGCAGCATTAGTTGGTGATATGTAGGAATGCAGCCAGAACCTTCTTGGTAAATCTCAATCGGATCACTTGCTGATACCCAGCCACCCGGTTACCACCACTGAAACAGTATTTCCTGCTTATTCTCCCCCACTTACCAAATCTCCTGTAAGTAGCTCTGGTGAAATCTAACCCATGACTGTCCTGTGAAGGATTCTTAGACGTGGTTTCCTGATGTTTAGCTCCTGCATTATAAAAGGCACATAGAAGGAGAACAATGCCACAGAGTCACCAGCAGATGATTAGCAAATTAAGTTTCAAAATTTTATGCAATAGCAGAAGACTATTAGCTGACTATCTAACAGGGCAGAAATATTGCAGAAAAAATAATGCAGCAGCAGCAGAGAGCATTCCCATGTATATTGGTGAGTTACAGAGGAGCTCTGAGAGGCAACACAGGGGCTAATTATGATTTTTCCCCAGTAACAGAGAACTATATGGATCAATAGGACAAAGTAAAAAAGCAAAAAATGAAGCAATCAGATTACAACTACAATTGCTTTTAACATAGGTCATTTCTTTAATGAACATCAACCTTCAGCATTATATAATACGTTTCTACAATATTGAAACGTCATACTGAATATAGATTATATAATATATATGTCTGTTTAATGTAGATGAATGTCTTTCAACAATGAATTTTCCTCAATAATGCTATCTTAATAGTCTTTTTTGGGTCTTTAATTGTCTTGTCAAGAACATAGTACAATGTCTCCATATGCTTTTATCTTGAATACTTGACTATATTTAATTTGGTTCAAAACATTGAATTACCAAAATATTGAATGTGGATAGGACAAAAATTTAATTAAGCTTTCAAATAATTCTTGCTTAATTCATATTTAACAAAGTTAAGTTCTCAAACTGATAGCAAAACATATCTATTAAGTACCAAATTGTTTTGCCTTTTGTTTAGGTAGATAATAATATTATGTGATAATACCATCAATACCATTATTATGCTTAATATTTATTGAACATTTAATAAAGTTCAGATAGTCTGGTAAATATTTTATATACCTTGTCTAAATCTCCACAGCAATGTTATTGGGATTAGCGTTGTATTTATCCTCATTTTTCAATTTAAGGAATTTCTCACATTAATTTGAATGGAACTGAGTTTCAAACCCAAGGCAGTCTGGATTCAGGGCCTACAATTTTAATCAATAATTCTTGCTGGAAAAAAAAAAACTGCTCTCTCCAATTTCATCTTAATGGTTTTACTGCACTATAGCATTATATAAGGGCACTACTTAAATTTCAAGCATCCACAGAAACATAATTTAGGAATATCTCATCTTCCCTGAGTTCCAGTGCAATGAAAGCACAGTTGGAGTTGCAAAAATTCATGGAAATTGTGGAACTTACCTGAGTGATAAGAACACTGAGCAAGAACACTAAGCTCTTCCTAAGGGACAAATTTCACAAATACTTCCTGATAGAGCGAATTTAATGAAAACTGCACACACACCAAGTTCTCCATGAGACAAAAAGAAGAGAGGACATTTGAAGAATTCAAGATGACTATGAGGGATGTTTGACTCATTTTGACATATCCTCTTAGTGCATTATTCAAGTTAAAATAAACAGCACTGATTAATCATTAGAAATTATCCAATAGAAATTAAGGGAAAACAATCCATATTTGACTTGGCATCTAGAAAAGGTATAACAGAGGCAAAGATGTGTATGTGTTTCAATAAGAGAAAAACATTAGGACAGTCATTGGACATTGTAGCTGGTGACATTTCAAGAGCAGATACTGGTTGTAATTGAATACCATTCATTGATTGCTGGTTGCCATGGAGTTCTAAATCATTAGACATTTGGGAAAACACTGTTATCAAAAGCTTCTGCTGTTATAAGCTATATTACATAACCATGTTTTTCTTTTATTTTTTTGGTCAGGTAGCCAATTAACATAAAAAAAAGAAAGAGTCATTTCCTCTTTGTTGTAAATAGATGCTTTAGTTGCGACATGACAAATGTGTTTTTTAGAATGCTTACTACAGGTAGAAAAATAACCATATAGTTCTTTGTTCCACTGTTTTTCTTTTCCTTTTTTTTTAATGTTTCACACATTTTACAAGTTTAAAGAATTGCCTTTTTATAGTTCCCCTACTTTAAATTTCTACACATTAATGGTAATACTAAAACAAAATATGATGATAAAAATGGTTCTTAAATAATGCCCAAGAGAGTGCCTAAAAAAACTTTATCTATTCCTTGCAGGCAGAGTCTTAACATATCATAAGATGTGAACTCTATTTAGCTGACACTTTGGTGGTGTAAGTGTTTTTTTACAACTAATCAGCATCTGAATAATCAAAGGTGTTGCCATTCCTCAGCTTTAATGAAGCATTAAAATACTTTAATGGAACTTAGGATAATTAGAAAGTCTCTTATGCAGTTCATCTACTAACAAGAACATTTTCGGGATTAATAACACTGGAATACATTTCCCAACAAAGAATGGGCCTTGACTTTACCTTAACAATTCTATTTGTAAAACTAGTATTCGTTCATGTTTTCAGGAGATGCTGCGTATAATTAATTACAAAAACTATTACTAAGTATTAATAGCTCCTCAGTTGAAATAAGTCTGTAGCTCTTCCTTAAGGATCAGTCAGGATAGGGAAAAAATGCTTTTGTTTCCCAAAGATTCAAAATTACATTTGAAATAATCTGGTGCCTCACAGAAAATAGATCACCTTATAGATAAAAATTGTCTAATAGTGCCCATACAGCTATTTGAACTTGATAGAAGTTAATTTACATTAACAAATAGACTATTGTGGGGAGCAACTGGGAGCAACTCGGACTAGACTAAGTTACTGGAATTAAGACTTATTCTATGCATCTGCTCTCCCACAATATGGCGCCGGGAGAGGAGGAAACAGCTTCTACACAGCTGCCTCCAGTTCAACCAATAAACAGCAGGACCTGCTCCCGATTGGAGGAGAGCAGCGTACTCGGCATGTGGGTAGCAGAGTTGGGATTGGTGGAAGAGGACTATAAAGGAGGAGAGAGACAACATGCACCAATAACATCTATCTGAAGGAACATCTAAGAGGAACATGTAAGGGGAACACCTGTGCAGCCCCCGAGAGAGCTGGCCGGCGGTGTGCCGCTCCCCCGCGGAAGTGGGGAAAGTGGCGGGGGAACCGCCCTTCCACGGAGGTGGAAGGGTCGGTAGCCAACCCGGGAAGAACCAGCAGCAAACCCGGGGAGGGCCGAGCAGACAAAAGAACAGTGCAGGGTCCTGTGTCGTTCCTCCACAAAGAGGGGGAGCGACATAATGGTGCTGTGACTCGGATATGAAGCCTAGGCAGGGCTTAGTGTCGCTCCTCCGCGAAGAGGGGGAGTGACAGACTATGTTACATATTAAAACTAATTTGAATGACTGATTTTCAACATCACTTTTATTACTATTTGAAAATCAACATTCTTCAATACATATTAATTTAGCTGAAAAGCAAGATAAATTTTTAGTAATCTTACTGATGGATCCAATCGGCAGGCATTGTGACATAGTGGGTGAAGCCACCGCCTACAATGCCAGCATCCCACAAGGATGCCATTTCCCGTCCCAGCTGCTCTGCTTCTGACCCAACTCCCTGATAATGGCCTGGGAAAAGCAACAGAAGATAGCCCAAGTGTTTGAGCTCCTGCCACCCACATGAGAGACTGGAATTAAACTCCTGACTTCTGGCTTTAGCCTGGCCCAGACCTGGTCTTTGCAGCCATCTGGAGAGTGAACCAGAGAATGGAAGATCTCTCTCACTCTGTCTCTTCCTCTCTCTTTGTAACTGTGCCTTTCAAAATAAATAAATAATTATCTTTTAAAAATGATCTTGCTGATAGATACTGATGCATTTACAGTTTTCAACACTTTTCTGCTGCATATCTTTTTTTTTATGTCTTACTTGTATAATATTTTACTGTAGAGTAAAATACTGTAAAGAATTAGTTTTAAGTAGATTTTCAATATCTGGGGTGTACTCAAAACATTTTTCTCACTATAAAAATGTTAATATGCATCATTAAGACTTTTATACATAAAGAAAAAAATAGTAACATTATTCTTCCTCTTTTTATTGTGGTACTTTTTAACCAAGCCCTGGAGGCTATCACTGTGGGTTAACGGGCAGTGGCTAAAGCCAAATGCAGATACAAGTGCTAGAACTCGGGCTGGGCACTTTTGTGGCTCAGTGATCTACTGCCTGCCCTCCTTCAGAGGAACAATTAAAAAAAAAGTAACTTATTTCTTGATAGTATTTTGAATAACGTGATAATTCATATATAAATGCAAATGATAAATAGGTTAATGACATAAACCTATTTCGTCTTTAAAATATTTTACTTCAATAGAATTTTACTCACTCCAATAAAGAAAGCTGCTTTTGCCCACTACTGTAGCAACTTTAAACATATAGTTCATTATCTACTATTGATAACAATGAACATTTACTTATCACTTGTGGAGACACCAATCGCAGTAGAGCAAAAGGGCCTTATCTTCATGAAGCTGGATGTGTAGAGGGTTATACTGGCAAGGAAGTCTTGATGTGATCTCTAACTTAATTTGAAACATGTATTGTAATATTATATTCAATGCTAATTTTAATGGATGACTGTCTTCATAAACAATCTCACAGTGTGTACACTAGCACTGTGTCATGGATTATACCCAAACTGGCTACCTGGATACAATATTATATATATGCACATATTAGAGTATAAATATATATTTCTCTCTCTATCTCTCTGCTTCTCTCTCAACCTGCTTTCCTCTTGCCCCTACTCTTTTTCGGTTGAGCATATGGCTTTGTACATAATTATTCTCTGTATTATCTCCTAAAGAATTTAGACCTGAATATCATTTCATTATACTTTTCAAAATTGATTTCACTTGGAATACTAATCTATATTGTCCTAAGAAAATTGTTCTACTGTTAACTTTAAACAACTCCAGATAAAGTGATATTGAAGAAACTGAAGTTTATGAAATTGTGTACTCCATATATAGGAGCTATAGATGATCCTGTTCACAGCACAAAGCAGCTCATTGTAATCACAATCAAGAAGAAACACAAGTCTTAGATTGACCTACCATTACTTCCAGTGCATGACTAATTCAGTAAATGAAAAAATTTAAATGAAACTTTATTATTAACAAAGCACTATGAACATTCTGAATTTGGGTTTCTGAAAATTCCTTTACAACAAGGATTCTCAGCTAAGCTGAAGTGTTCATGGGATTCACCGTTCAAGAAATACATCTCAGGCCAGCATTGTGACACAGCTGGTTAAGCCACTTCTTGGGACACTGGCATCCTATGAGTGCCAATTTGATTCCTGATTCCTCCACTTCCAGTGCAGCTCCCTGCTAACGTGCCTGGGAAGGTAGCATAAGATGGCTCAATTATTTGGGTCCCTGCTACCCATGTGGGCACAGTAATGGAATTATAGGTGCCTGGCTCAGTCTGTGCTGTTGTTGGCATTTGGGGAGTGAACCCAATGGATGGAAAATCTCTCTGTCACTGTACATTTCAAATAAATAAAAATAAATAAATCTTTAAAAAAGAAGGAAAAAAACCAGAAACGCCTCTAAGGTCCTCCTAAAAGCAATTCCAACACCTGATGTCTATAGGTAGGAAATTAATGCTGCCCCTACAGACTGGGGCCAATTTATCAACAAATTAAATAAAACTACTGAATATGCAAGACAGATCTACTGTCAATCAAGATCACTTTTGAAACTTTAAGGTGTTCAACAGTTTATGTCTTAAGACCCCTCACCTATGTTTATTCTGTGGTTTTCACCTACCATTTTTATCTGCAGATTGCTCAGTTCTGGGAAGAAGATAAAGACAAGACAGGTATATATATTAATTTAATTATATTACATTTTCTTTTTTGGTGTGGAGGTAGACAATAATTTAAGGAAGAAGCAATTTGTTTGCACATTGAGCTATATACAAGAAAAAATAGAAAATCAATATACTTAGAGAAATAAGCCAGTCCCCAAACGGCAAATACCATATGTTTCACCTGATCTGTGGCAACTAATAGAGTACCAAAAATGTAATGCATAGGAGTGAAAATGGCATGTTGAGCTTTGATGATTATTTATAGCCCATATCTCTACTGTTGAGGAACAATGTTCTTTCTTATTACTGTTTGTTGAACTCTTTGTTAAATGTAGGATTAATCTTATGAGCATAAGTAAATTGGAAATAGATCATTGTAAAAATTAAGAGAAGAGGAAGGGTGGGAGCATGGCTTGTGGGAAGGGTAGAGTGGGAAGTATCACAATGTTCCTAAATCTGTATACATGAAGTACATGAAATTTGTATACCTTAAAAATAATTTTAAAAGAATAACTTCACCCAATCACAAAAAAAGAAAAAAAAAGTGAATAACAGTTCTCTCGTTTTGTGCATGTTTAAAAATTTCCATTAACATTTTTAATAAATAGTATTTTTAATAAAAAGCAACAAAAAAGAAAAACCATCTATTAAATCATATCAGACAAGGTTTAGACCAGTCAAAAATGATAATCTTTGAGGGGTGATATATAAGCTCATCTCTGAAAAGAAAATTATGTGACCAGGATGGCAAAGAAGGAATTTTCCTTCTGTTCTAGAGGATGCACAGTTACAAGACAGGAGGGCAGAACCTCTTCTACATCTAAGGCTTCCCAGTTACATTGTCTTAGAGCAGAAGCTTCAAATCCCAGCCCCTTCTCGAAGGTCCTCTTCTAAGTGTTGAGTGCTTGCTTCTACTTCACAGTTGCCCACAATGACGGCCCATATAGCTGACCCTACAATGCCATTCTACTTTTTCATTTTAAAAAAATTTAATTTTTTTTTTCATTTTATTTTGTTTTTCTGAAAAGTACTTCTTTATTTTGATAATAAGGATCCTTTTTCACCCAAAGGGAGAAAGTTAGACACAGTTTAAATGAGATTCATTCTTCTCAACAGAGCCAGACATGTGAGGAGGAGTCCTGGGCCCAGTCACACACAGGACACGACTTTGGCCAGGCAATTGATTCAGTAGTGGTCCCACACTCCCACACACGTCTAAAAGGGATTGTTGCGGAGTGCTGCAATTTATTCCTCGAGAGATCTGAGGGCAGGATCTTTCTAGCTGGCTCATCAGCTGGTGGTGCAGGAGTCTGGGGGCTCATCAGAGTATATTCCTTGCTACGAGGATAATTACACTGTGAAATCACCAAAGAAAGAGGAATCTCCTGGATACGCAGTTACTTTAACTAATGGATTCTCCTTTGAATTGATTTAAATTATTCTGGCAAACTTATATTACTTACAATTAAGGTAATCCTAACACAGTCAGTTTCTCATAGCAAAAGAGCATACTAAAATACTAACTTTATAATGATACTGAATTTGGTCAGAAATCCTGGTTTCTAACGTGTGACTCGAAGTTTATACAAATGAAATCCATATTATTTTGTATTAAATGTATCATTTGCATTTGTTTACACTTAAATTTCTATGAAGCTTTCCTATTACAGGGAAGCTTCTTATTTTATTTGTTTGTACACTATTTACTCCATCATCTAAATTTCTTAACTAAATGTGTTAAAATATTGAATCAGATTTGCCCAATATTTTACTTTTTTCTTGCATCTAAGTTAGTTTTCTGTATATGATAAGTTAGTCACTTTCAATACTAAAATTACTTTAAATTTCTCTTACCATTTAGTGATAAACTTGTTAAAAACTTTTGAAAGTTTGAAGAGATTGTATGCTCTAGTTTCCTCATTATACATGAATACTCACCCAGAAAGAATGCCAATTGAATACTCTGTGATTGGAGCTCTGTTGCTTTTATGACTGATTGAAATTTCTGAAAGACTAGCTAAGGTTTTTGCTATTATTAATAGGCTTGGGATTCACCCCCCCCCCATATTTAAAATGAAATGATCTGACTTCTGGGGAGTTCAATTCTGTTAGATACTGGTGGATCTAATAGGATAGCCTCACACTTTCTTCCAGCAAATATGTTGACCACTCCATATGTTATAGAATGAATACTCAGGTAACTTCAGAATCCATGTGATGAAATCCTAGGGGTCGGTGCTATGGTGTAGCAGGTAAAAGCCTTCACCTGCCAGCATCCCATATGGAGTCCCAGCTACTCCACTTCCAATCCAGCCCTCTGCTACGGCTTAGGAAAGCAGTAGAAGATGGCCCAAGTGTTTGGTCCCTGCATCCGCATGGGAGACCCAGAGGAAACTCCTGGCTCCTGGCTTTGGATTGGCCCAGCTCTAGCTGTTGTGGCTATTTGGAGAGTGAACCTGTGGGTGGAAGACCTCTCTCTCTCTCTCTCTCTCTCTCTCTCTTTCTCTCTCTCACTCTCTCTCTCTCTTTGAAATTCTGCTTTTCAAATAAATAATAAATCTAAAAATACAAAAAAAGAAATCCTAATACCGAATGCTACCTTGTAGGGAGATGGGGCCATCAGTGCAATAATTAAAAGTAAGAAAGGTCATATAGTTAGGGACCTATTCCTATAGGATTTGCTGATAAGAGGAGAAAGTGACCAGAGAGCATTCAGTCTCTCCCTCTCTCCACATGGACAATTGTGGAAAGTTCATGTGAGCCCCCAGCAAGGAAACCAGGAAGACATCCAGTGACTGACTAGGCTGTCACCCTGATCTCCAACTTCCAGACTCTGTAGCTGTGACAAAATACATTTCTGTTATTTAAGCCAGTTGGGTATTTTGTTATGACAGCTTGAGTTGAATAAGGCACTGTATTTATACAACAGAGGAATTATACAGAAGTAGGCACAGCCTTTCCAGCTCTCAAGGGATTATTCTTCAAACCATGTTGTTAGTGCTCTGCAGTATGTGGATTTTAATTGAATCAATAAGTTATTTAGTGAGTAGCTATTGAGTTCTGAGACCAAAACTGAGACCTCTGTTTGTAGCACTTCCATTTGGGGGCGGCAGGGAGAGTTAGAGTGAATGTGAGAAAGGTAGGCACACAGGAAATAAGGATTGTACCTAAATGAAGAATATAATGTGCTAGAAGGGGATACATAGTAAAAAAACTGAGAACACCATAAAAGTTTTGATGTACACTGACAGCATTCTCAAGCAAGGAGTAGCAGAAATTGAGGAAGAAGATGAATTAGTGGAAAAGACTTCATAAAGCCAGGACTCTTAATTCTGGTGTGGAATAAAACGCAAAATATTTAAGGTGATTGATGGGAACTATTTTCTTGTGATGAATCGTAGCACACTCACAGGTTCTGGAAATGAGTACAGTTTTTTATAATCCATTATTCAACTATATTTTTTCAGTCATACAATGATATACTGAATAATGAATTAAAAAAACTGTACTCATTTCCAGCACCTGTGAGTGTGCTATGATCCATCACAAGAATTTTGCACTTATTATTAAGGATTGTGGAAGGGGATTGTCCTGGATTATGTGGTAGAACAAGGTAATCATAGGGTTGGTATAAGAGGAACCAGGGACATCAGTGTAGAGAAAGAAGAGTAGTAGGCAAAGACCGGGGCCATGAGATTTGACAATGAGAAATAGACCACCACCCAAGGAATGTAGGTAGCCTCTGGGAGCTGGAAAGGCAAAAGAATAAATTAGACTCTAGAGCTTCAAGAAAATGAAGCTTCACTAACAACTTCTTTTGATACAGCAAAAATGATTTTAGAATTATGACGACCAGAACTGTAAGATAATAAACCTGTGGGGCTTTTTTCTGTTTGTTTTTTAAGATTTGTTTATTTATTTGAAAGGCAGAGAAAGAGAGAGAGATTTTTTATCCACTGACTGGTTCACTCCCCAAATGGCTACAGGGGCCAGAGCTGGCCCAGGCCAAAGCCAGAAACCCAGAGACTCTTCCAGGTCTCCCAAATGGGTGAAGGGGCCCAAGAACCCAGGGTGTCTTTGGCTGCCTTCCCAGGCACATCAGCAAGGAGCTGGATCAGCAGTGGAGCAGCCGGGTCTTGAACCCAGCTCCCATATGGAGTGCCAACATCACAGGTGGTAACAACACCTGCTATGCCACTATGCTGGACACAATAAATCTGTATTTTTAAGCTGCTTAATTTGTGGTAATTTTTATATAAACTATAGTAAACCTATGTGTATGATTAGTTGAAATGTATTATCTCAGTATAGTAATATTAATAATTCCTGTAATTTAGTCACAAAAAATTATAAATTTTTTCATATTATATATAGTCTTGAAAGTACCTAAAAGTATTATTCATGGTCATGATGCAAATAAAAATACAGTGGTTAAATCCAATGCTAGAGAAATGCAATCCTAAATTTTATTTACTAAATTAATGAAAAAAGGCTGGCGCCGCAGCTCACTAGGCTAATCCTTCGCCTTGCAGCGCCTGCACACCGGTTCTAGTCCCGGTCGGGGCGCCGGATTCTGTCCTGGTTGCCCCTCTAAGGCCAGCTCTCTGCTGTGGCCAGGGAGTGCAGTGGAGGATGGCCCAAGTCCCTGGGCTCTGCACCCCATGGGAGACCAGGGTAAGTACCTGGCTCCTGCCACCGGATCAGCGCGGTGCACCGGCCGCAGTGTGCCAGCCGCGGCGTCCATTGGAGGGTGAACCAATGGCAAAAAGGAAGACCTTTCTCTCTGTCTCTCTCTCTCTCTCACTGTCCACTCTGCCTGTCAAAAAAAATAAATTAATTAATGAAACAAGCATGAATTAGTATGCCACGGATTTCTTAAAAGTTAATATTTTGATAAGGATAACAATAGAATTGATTTTTCTGGGATTTTAATAATTTTTATTCACTTGGAAACATAAAATTAACAAAAGATTCACAAAATTAACCAGACTATGAAAGATACCCATGATGCAAATAATGAAAAATCCCCACTGAAACACACTGTATGCCACCCTGCAGCCTTTGGCTTTCATTCCGAGGGAAAGGGGACCAGCAGGAGAAGAATTGCATGCTTTTGTGTAACTCTTCAAGCTGTTTCTTTGGTTACCATGTTGAGAAATATCAGTGGAGGCAAATACAAGAATAAGAGAAGATAGGTGCTCATAGCAGAAGGTCAATGGCATAGGGGGCAAGAAATCAATTGATTTTGATCGTATTTTGAAATTTCAGGTAATTGGATTTCCTGATGGAATGGATGTAGAGTTAGCAAACACACATTTGTGTTGTTATTGGTGTGTACACATGGGCTTGTTTACTTGTTTAGTGATTCTAAAAGGTTTTCACAGAATGATTCAGTAGAGATGTTCATGAGTTAGAAAACAGGAGAGAATTACTGGAAGGAAGTCTTGAGAATGTAAGAGGGAGGAGATACAAGGTATAACTGAAAACAGGTTTTTCAAAGGTATATTCCTCTGTTTAGAAAATAGGCTGGAGTAATCTATTTTGCAGATCCAATTTCTCAAAACATTTTTGTTTTGCATTTAAGAAGTTATTTGAGATGGCAAGAGACAGAATGAGAGAGAGAGAGCACTCCTATTCACTGGTTCACCCTCCAAATGCCTGCAACAGTCAGGGCTAGGCAAAGGCTGAAGACAGGAGACAGGACCCAAATCCAGGTCTCTCAAGTCGATGGCAGGAACTGAATTGCTTGAGCTATCAGTGCTACTTTCCAGGGCCAAGGATCTGTGTTGCAGGAAGCTGAATTCAGGGGCTGGACCTGGTCTTGAACTTAGGTACTACAGTGCGGAATGCCAGTACCTGGCTAGTCCAGGCATGGGCCAGGCCAAAGCAAGGAGCCAGCAGCTTCATCCAAGTCTCCCGTGTGGGTGGCAGGAGCTAAAGCACCTGGACCATCTTCCACTGCTTTTCCCAGGACATTAGCAGGGAACTTGTTTGGAAGTGGAGCAGCCAAGACAATCATTGGCATCCATAGGGGATTCTGGAATTATAGGTGGTGGCTTTCCCAGCTACACCACCTGGTCAGCCCATTAGTTCCCAATTCTTGAGCTTCAAATTTTTCCATCTGTATTATAGCCTTCCAAAGCACAAAACAGAGGCAAATATGTGAGAACACTTCAAAAGGTTCAAGGAAAATGTAATTAAATACATTTTGGTGCAAAATAACCTTTGAAATTCAAACACAGAAGGGCTCTTCAAAAAGTTCATGAAAAATATGTTATGAAAAACTATTCATGGATTTAAAAAATATTTCAACACAACAAAATGCTCTTTATTTCTATTTCCAATATCTTTTATTATTGAATAATAACATGAACAAGTAAGAGACACTATGACATTGGGAATGATTGTAATAAAACTCTTACACCTTATTGTACAAATGCAAGCTTAAGCTTTCTTATTAATAAAAGCAAATTAAATCATTCTCAGCACCTGATTCATACAAAATATCTTATGCTATTGACAAAAATAGATGGGATATGGCCTCCAAGAATATGTATTAGGAAATAGCATACGCTTATAGAACATGAAATGTTTAAACGTTTAACCATTGATGGAAACAATAGAAGTCATAATAAAGGTTAGGATACATTTCTAGAAATATTCATTATAATGAAGGGGTAGGCATTTGGTGCAGTTCAGACACTTCTTGGTACACCTGCATCCCATACCAGAGTCCTGGGTTTGAGTCTCATTTCTTCCAACTCGGGCTTCCTTTTGATTTGCAACCTGGGAAGAAGCAGATGACGACTAAAGTACATGTGTCCCTGCCACTTGTGGGAGACTGGGAATGAGCCCCAGGTTCCTGAATTTGGTTGTGACCCAGGCCTCACTGGGATGGGCATTTGGAGAATGACTCAGTAGATGGAAGATGGCTCACTATCTGTCTGCTCTGTCTTTCATATATGGTAAAAAAGAATAAGTAAAATGTTTTTACAGATATGAAATAAATACCAGACAAGCTCTGAGGAAAGAAGCACTTCATGCAATCACAATGAATCAGTTATTAAATCTTCTGCTCATGTGTCCCAGGGAATAAATTTACATGAGTACAGTGAAGTGCAACAACCCCGCAGATAATCCCTGGACATGCAGATTCATAATGCTAGTAAGCACGCTATTGTGGGCTTGAATATACATGCATGAAGATGCCCACACACAGTGAGTTTACACTCTTTACAAGGTAGATAGTTCCCTCGTGTACAAGAACCTCATCAGAAGCCTCCACGGACACTTTTATTTCCAGCAGCAGAAGAATGTGGCTGTTTCGTCTTCCTAATTCCTATTGTTTCTGCTCAGTTGTGGTCTCTGTTCAGTCACTTTTGGTAAGTAGCAAAATACCCAAGTCTTTAATATTGACATTTTGAAAATAAGAATCATGTCAGCACTTTGAAATTGTAGCTATGTGGAGGAGCATTTTACTATTGTTGAGCAACTCAGTGCCTTGTAAGGAAGATGCAAGTGACCAGAAACTGCCTGAACCTCTACAAGCCCTGACCCTCAGGCCTGTGAACACACAGCCCTCCTCTGTTTTCTCTTAAAGGTGTGCAGGCAAGACCTTTCAAAGAAGAAACAGAAAGAAGGAAGCACTTTCTCTTTTTGCAATTTGACAGAAACAGATTCTTCCAGGGAGTTGCACTTTACAAGTGTCGTCCTATTTACTTTGCAAAGCCTTGCTCCTCACCCCCTCTCTCTCTCTCTCTCTCTCTCTCTCTCTCTCTCTCTCTCTCTCTCGGTTTAATAAAACCTGTTGGTTAAAATGAGCGCTCTTTACAGGAGAAAACTGCTTTTTTGGTTTACTTGGAAGGTAAGAAATGGAGGGGGGAAACTTTTCTCTTTTAATTTAATAATTATGTTCAGCCTGTGATAAAATATTTGATTATTAGATAGCAATGCCATAATAACTTTTAATTGTCAAAAATTAATCGTAAACATCAAAAAAGTACTGTTAGTTATGGTAAAGACAATTGTCTTAAGACAAATGGCTCAAAATTTGGTGCAGTGTTTGATGCTCAAAACATAATGTTACAACACTAAAAAAAAAAAAAAACTGAAAAAAATTGTAATAGTTTGTTGAGTCTGCTGTAATGAATTACCACAAACTTGCTTGAAAAATTCGACATTTAGTTTCTTGTTTTTCTGTAGGCCAGCGTTCAAAGTCAAGGTGTCAGGCAGGGCTGATTTCTTCTGGAGACTCTGAGACTCCAGCCCAATCCTCCCCTACCTATGGTAACTGCTGGAAATCCTGCAGTCACGTCACTCGTCTCTGCCTCCTTCACATCACCTCCACTGTGTTTCTCTTGATAAGGACACTTGATAAGGCTCACCTAGAAAATCCAGGATGACTTCCACATCGAAAATTGTTGCTTTCATTTCAATTTCAGAGTCTTTAAAAAAGATTCGCAATTCCAAGGGATTAGTGATTTATGTATCTTTGTTGCAGGAGAGCGGACTTCCGTTCAACTTGCTGTAGGACTTGAATACATGTATATAGAAGGTAAATTTGTCTAGAGTTTAAACAAAATTATTTTTGAGTGTCAGAGAGATATCTGTAGAGAAACAAGTACACAGACAGAGGATACTCCTGTCTGTTCTTTCACTCCTCACCAGACCCTACCACCCTGAAAAATGTCCACAAAGGCTGAAGCCAAAACAGGGAGCCAGGAGCTAAAGCTAAGTCCCTTCATATGGGTGACAGAAACCCAATTGTTTGAGTCATTACTACAGCCTCTCAGAGTCTACACTAGCAGGGAGCCGAAGTCAGGAGCTGTGGGTGTCAAATCCAGGTGTCCCAAAATGGGATGTGGGCATCTTAACTGTGAGATCAGACACTTCCTCCTGCCTACAGTTTTGATAGTAAGAAATTTAGAAAAAAAATCAAAAGCTTAGCATATTTGTAATATTATAATTAAAACCTTTTCTTTAATATTATTTTTATGAGCATGAGGAAAAGAAGCAGAATATTTTCAATATCTGACAGTTTTTGTAATAATTTTAATTATGCTGGAATTTAACTTTTAACATTCTCAAAAAGGAGACACATACAATACACATATATATTTGATTATTATAACCACAGACTAAGCAGGATGTTATTAAATTATACTATGAATTTAGAGCACAATGTTTTGCTTTACTACTCATTAATATTCATTGAATTCACACAATCTGGGGTTTAAGCATAAATTATCATTTGATTATGGTTATGATAATATAAAAGTTTTATTTTTAAAGATTGCTTTTATAATTACATTCATTAACATCCTCATTTTTGTTTTTAAGATTTAGTTATTTATCTGAAAGGCAATTATAGAGAGAAAGCAAGGCAGAGACAGACAGAGATCTTCCATCCACTGGTTCACTCCCTAAATGGCTGAGATGGTCAGAGCTGAGCCGATCTGAAGCCAGGAATCAGGAGTTTCATCCAAATCTCTCCATGTGGGTGCAGGGGCCCAATTACTTGGACCATCTCCCACTACTTTCCAGGTGCATCAGCAGGGAGCTGGATCCAAAGTGGAGCAGCTGAGACTAGAACCAGCGCCCAAATGTGATGCTGGCTCCACAGCTGGCAGCACTACCTATGATGCCACAGCGTTGGCCACTTAGCATTCTCTCTTGGTGCTTAAATTTAATTAATAAATACTAGAATGCAAAGTCATCAAATAAAAACAGCCAAATAAATTTTTTTTAAAAATATGGCATCTTTGGGGTCCAGCGCTATGGCATAGCAGGTAAAGCTGGTACAAGCAGTGCCGGCATCGCATATGGGCACTGATTCAAGTCCATATCCATAGCATAGTCCATATCCACATCACGTCTCATCATAGTCCATATCCACATCACGTCCCATCAATAACAGAGAGCTGGATCAGAAGTGGAGCAAGCGAGACTTGAACCGGCACCAATAGGGGGTGCTGGCACTGCAGGCGGCAGCTTTACCCACTATGCCACAGTGCCAGCCCCTAGCTGCCCAGTTCTAACCAACAACATTTTTATTGTATAAATTTCCAAAATTATATATATTTGGATTTAAAAGAGTACATACTCAAAATCAAAGAAGTTGTTCTCTTTTTGAGTCCTTGATTATTTTTAAAATATTTTGATTTTATTTTTGATTGGCATAATAATTGTATATATTTATAAGATGTAGTGTGGTGTGTCTTGATATCTGCATCTGCTGGGTAATGATCAAATCAGGGCAATAAACATATCCATCTCTTCCAACATTTATCTTTCTCTGTGGTGTGAGCGTTCAAAATCCTGTTTCCTAGCTGTTTTGAAATACACATTTCATTATTGTCCATTATTGTCTCCATAGTGTACAATAGAAACTAGAATTCATTCCAGCTCCTCACTGTAACTTTGTACCTGTTAACCAAGATTTCCCCACTTCTTTTCTCCCTTCCACTCCAGCATTTGGTCATCACTATTGTACTCTTCAATAAGATCTGCTTTTAAAGATTCCGCAGATGGGTGCGATAGTACAGAATTTCTCCTTCTGTGACTGGTTTAGTGTACTTAACATCGTGTCCTCCAGGTTCATCCATGGTGTCACAATTAACAGGAGTTCATTCTTAAGGATGAATAGTGTTCCATCGTGTACATCTGTCACATACTTGTATCACTTAGACTGATTTCACATCTTGATTATTATGAATAATAATGCTGTGATAAACTTGTGAGTACATATATTTTTTCAATATACTGCTTTGATCTCTGGGTATTTACAGAGGAGCTGGATTGCTAGAATATATGGTAGATCTATTTTAATTTTTTGAGAAACCTCCCTACTGTTTTATATAATGTCTCTACTAATTTACATTCGTATCAACAGTGTCTACATCTATATCCTTACCAGCACTGCTTTTTGTCTTTTGTATAATAGTCATTGTGTGCTGAGGTGATAGCTCATTGTGGTTTTGTTTGAATTTCCCTGATTATCAGTTATGTTAGGTAGTTTTTCATATACTTGTTGACTAATTGTGGGTTTGTTTGTTTTTTTTTTTTTTTGAGAAATGTCTATTCAGGTATCTTTGCCCATTTTAATTGGGATTATTACTTTCTTGCTATTGAGTTGAGTTCCTGTATATTCTGAATAATAAGCCCTTTGTCAATGCATAATTTTCAAATATTTTCCTCCATTTTGCAAATTGTCCCTTCATGATTAAAAACCCACAACAAAGTGGCATAGAGAAACATACCTTAATACAATAGAAGCCATATATGAAAATCCCACAGACATCATCATAATTAACATGGAATTGGTGACATTTATACTCTAACATCTGAAACAAGGCAAAAATGATACCTTCACTACTTTCAGTAATTATTTTTGAGATGATTATTTTTTAATTTACTTTACAGTCAAACTTATTGAGAGTTCAACAAGTAAACATGGAAAGACCATAGATCAGTAGGAAAATAGGGACTGGCTTTACCCAATAATCAAAGGAAAAGTCTACTTTACTCGTATAAAGGAAATCTCATTATTATTCTTAGGAAATATGTGTCATGAAAGAATATCTGAGGCTAGATGATTTTTTTGTAATTTCATAGGTAAATATCTTTTCTTGTTGAGATTATTTTAGAAGTGTTTCTCCATGCTTAAAATGAACTTTTACAAAATTGACTAAGTATTGAATTCTCTCTCATTTACTTGTTCTTGCTCTCTCTGTCTTTACATACAAACACACACATACACACAACAGTGTTTAATTTTAAAAAGCCAGTTCTTTCTTTAATTGGACAAATTTTATTTTCCATATAGTTATTATATGTAATTAATCATCTGCTTGTACTTTCTGTTAACTGTACTATTACTATATAAGTCAAAGTTTATGCCACTTTCAACCTAAATATTTTCCTTCCTAGTAAACTGTTAATAACCCAGTTATATGTTGCTCTTAGTACTCTTTGCTCTCTTATGGAACAAAGTTTATTTGTTAATCTTGAACTGGAGTTCATGGATTTATTACATATCTGTGTGTATGTGTGTATATATATGCTTATATAATGATGATTTTACTTTTGTGTAATCATGATTAACATTGTAACATTATTTATCACTAAAGAACATAGGATATATTAAAAACTCATACTTCTCTTTGTTTTCTCAGAATGTTTTATTATAATAACAATTTTAGAATATAGCAACTATAAGTGTGTTGGAAATATTAGGTCATATGATTTCAAACTGTGCAAACTTCGTAGTGAAATCTGTTCTCAAAGTAACAACACACAAAAAATTGTATCTTACATAGCAAAATCATCCATGTTGTTCACTTCTCAGCATAGTTGTAAAATATATTTACTTGACAATATTTATTGAGCCTCTATTAAGTTTCATGCATATTGCTTGGTCCCAGCAATATAGCAAGTAACCATATAACTATAATTATATATAATTATATATTTATATTATATAATATAATAACATAATGTATTATATATATTATATATATATGTAATCTGACATTCTAGTGGTGGAGGTTTGATACAAACTAAGAAAGGCACACAAACACTAAGGAGAAAATGTAGAACAGGGAAGATAGTTTAGGGTATACGAGCAGATGGGTATCGCAGCATTAAACATAGCAGTCAAGGGAGACTCCATCAAAGTGACTTTTGATCACACATCTGAAGGAGGTGATTACATACATAAAAATTTAGTGATCTCCTCAAAGCAAAATGCTGCATATTACATGCTAGGTGTATGCAGGAAAAATGGTGTAGTTTGCTCCGCAAACAACACTCATGTCTTTAATCAAGTTTTGTAAATATGTTAGTTTCCTACAATTCGTAAGTATTGTTAGAGAATGTAGATTTCAATGTTATTGTTGCAAATCATTTAACAACAACAGTTATTTATTCACTGTTCAGATAATGATCACTTAATAGAAAGAATCATTCTTTACTCGGCTCACTCCCTGAGCCACTGTAGGCCTTTAAGTGCCTTGGAAACCAAGAACTATGATTCAGTGAACAGTGCCAGTTACCAGTCTGAAGCCACTAAGGTACTGTTAGAGATTCTCTTGAACTTTCTTTCCCTGACTACCATCTACAAGAATGGAAAGGTTACAAAGTTAAAATCAGACAATGCTGGAACCAGGTTTCTAACTCTCCCCTGTTCTTCCAAATAATGATTTTCAAGCGCAACGATTTTGCACCTCACACTCACAATCACAATGGTGCACTAAAGAAAAAGGCAAATATTAACCCAAGGGGACAAAACGATTGCCACTGTATTTCAGATGCTGTACGAAAAACTGCCCAATGTATGTATTTTCTTTGTATCAAGGCCTGACTTCTTTCAAAATCTGCAAACATTTTGATGTGGTTCTGTTTTAGACAAAAATAAAACAATTCCCTCTAAGGAGAAGGAAAGGAAATTAGAAAGTGAAAGACAGAAAACCTTCTTTTCCCATGTTCTGCTCCATGTAGAGAGCAATGTCTTTAATTACCAATCAGTGTTTTTGAATTAAATCTTATCAAGTGAAACCAAATCTAAACTCCATCTCGTTGGAAATTAGTATACTCTTAATGAGAAGTGCAATTTAATAATTACAATTTATCCAATCGTGGAACTTAATTACAAAAAGCTATCTAATTGAAGGTTTAAGAACTTAAAATAGTATATATGATAGTACTGAGGTCTTATATGCTGATGTGCATGGTTTGGTTTTTGTACATTAGGTCCATTGGTGTGACAAAATATAGGTTATATACAATATAATTTAATAATAGCCTTTTGCTGATAATAGAATTAGCATGCATCCTTCCTTTTGTTTACTTTTGACGTTGTTAATCTTATATGTTACCAAGAATTGAATGTTTTTTATTGAATTATCATTGACCTTGCATTGGTTGAATGAAAGGTACACTTCAGTTACATGGTAATGTTCCAGTCATTCAGTATTTGAAATACTATTGATATATATTTATGAGTGAATAATCTTAGTCCTGCTTTTGGAAACAAAAATTGGTTGTATAGCATTTGACAGGAAAGGACATAAACATCAGTATGAATCTTTAGTACACGTTAACAGTTGTTAGGAATCCAGCACGAAATCAGCTGAGACTAAATACCCAATTCACCCATATGCAATAAATTGTAAAGTATTAGCAGATCATTAAAACTTAACCATTAGTTTGACAAGGTTATAAAAAGTTATAAAAAGCTATACATTTTGGGGCCGGCACTGTGGCATAGCAGGTAAAGGCACCGCCTGCAATGCCGGAATCCCATATGGGCGTTGATTCAAGTCCTGGCTGCTCTGCTTCCGATCCAGCTCTCTGCTATGCCCTGGGAAAGCAGTAGAAGATGGCCCAAGTCCTTGGGCCCCTGATCCTACGTGGAAGACTTGGAAGAAGCTCCTGGCTGCTGATTGGCACAGCTCTGGCTGTTGCGGCAAATTGGGGAGTGAACCAGCAGATGGATGATCTTTCCTTTGTCTCTCCCTCCCCTTCTCTCTCTATGCAAATCTGCCTTTCAAATAAATAAATAAATCTTAAAAAAGAGAAAAAGCTATACATTTTAGCAATAGTGATACAAACCAGTATTTCTTTTTTTTCCCCTTTGATATAAGGCAGAGTATGCGGTTTTTCCATTCAATTATCATTTATAGCTGATGTCTACATTCCCACTATACCAGCGTCTTATTACTTTTACTTTTAAACTTCTTATTTGGTGATGTACTAAGCCTTTTTACTGTAATGTAAATTTAAAATATGTTATCTCAAAATATACTTTGGAGGAAGAGAGGAAGAGGGAAGGAGGGCTGGAAGAAGGGAATATGATTAAATTCTGAGATTATACCTATGGATTTTATTGAATCTGTTAAAGTTAATTAATTTTTATAAATTAATACCTTAAGACAATGTTGAACTAAACGGTAACTTTTAATGAAATCACCATGAAATCTGGGGTCCAATTCTGAGAACCGTGACTCTCTGAAGTCCATGCACATTAAAGTCAGCTGAAAACCTTGTGAAAATAAGGTTCAGTGATTGCAATGCAGGAGGCTTGAGCAACGGCCTCAAAGTCTGCAAATCAAATCAACTTCTAGGTGATGTCCCTGCTACTTGTACACAAGGGCCACACCTGAGGTAGCAAGATGTTACCAAGGCTGGCGCCGCTGCTCAATAGGCTAATCCTCCGCCTGCGGCACCGGCACACCAGGTTCTAGTCCCGGTCGGGGCGCCGGATTCTGTCCCAGTTGCCCCTCTTCCAGGCCAGCTCTCTGCTGTGGCCCGGGAGTGCAGTGGAGGATGGCCCAAGTGCTTGGGCCCTGCACCCGCATGGGAGAGCAGGAGAGGCACCTGGCTCCTGGCTTCGGATCAGCGTGGTGTGCCGGCTGCACCTTTCTCTCTGTGTCTCTCTTTCACTGTCCACTCTGCCTGTCAAAAAAAAAAAAAAAAAAAAAAAAAAAGATGTTACCAAGAAGGTGGACACCCCTTACAAGAATTGAATCCTGATTCTTGGAGAGCTATGTGTAACACCACAAATATACAAAGAAAGACACATGCAGGTGAACTTTGTCTTGTGTCACATAACACAATTTTTATGTTGTAAATGTGACCCATAGTTGCCCTCCCAAAAAAGACTGCAGGAGCCTAGGCCCCACCCTTTTAGGAGGTCTGACTGTGGGCAAAATCTTGGTCTGTTCCAAAAGCCACCATTATACTGCATGTTCCAGATCTGATCAGGTGTTTGTAAAATATTATTTTACCAGTCACAGTTAAGTGTGGGTGCTGCACAAATGTGGCTTGATACAATTAGGCTAAAGTACCTACAGAATACAAAGAAATCTTTCAATCTTTCCATCATAAAACTTCTACTTAGATGACTTGGGGCCTGCATTCTCCCTTGCCTTTAGCCAGCTCCAAAAAGTACCTGTTCAATAAATTGCCCAAGCTGTCGTTCTTCAACTTGTGCCTCAGTTCTATGCACTGTTTCTCTTACCGTCTCTTCTCATTTTCTGCCTGGCATGTTTTCCAAGTGTCAATTGCCAGCTTCCTACAAAATTACCCCTTCTATTTCGTTTTAATTATGGTTTATGATACCAAAAGTGAAGTGTCAGTAGATTCATATATAAAATTAGAAAATAAACGGTGAAAAAAAGAAAAATTTAGGGAATGTATGAATAATATATAGGAGTTTTCAATTTTTTAAATTTTATACTTATTTTGAGTTCATAGGAGAACTAATTTCCTATTCACATGTATTTGTGTAAATTTTAAATATTTGATGGTGAATAGTTAGAATCTAGAAAAATCATGTTACTAGTTTTTTTTTTATCTATTTATTTATTTATTTATTTAGACAGGCAGAGTGGACAGTGAGAGAGAGAGACAGAGAGAGGTCTTCCTTTGCCATTGGTTCACGGTTCCAATGGTTCCAATGGCCGCCGTGGCCAGCACGCTGCGTCCGGTGCACCGCACTGATCCGATGGCAGGAGCCAGGTACTTATCCTGGTCTCCCATGGGGTGCAGGGCCCAAGCACTTGGGCTATCCTCCACTGCACTCCCTGGCCATAGCAGAGAGCTGGCCTGGAAGAGGGGCAACCGGGACAGAATCTGGCGCCCCGACCGGGACTAGAACCCGGTGTGCCAGCGCCGCAAGGCGGAGGATTAGCCTAGTGAGCCGCGGCGCCGGCACCATGTTACTAGTTTTAAAGCAATAATAACTAGAAAACCTTAACAGAAAATCCAAATTAACCAAAATGACAGGAGCATATTTTGTCTTGGGATCTACAATTCCTGATTTACAGATGAGGAAATTATAGACTATCCTTAATTACTCAACATGCAAATATTTGCAAGTTGTTAATGTTATGTGATTAAAAAACTGAAAAATAGATCTGAGGTCTTTAGATAAAAAGTGATGTTGGGATTCCAAAGCTCATCTGTATTTTAATCTTTGTCTTGCACTGAATTGTGGTTGGTCTGTTCACAGAGATTTGTATCTATGGTTATATCAATATAAATCAAGCCAAAACATAATGAAAAATAAATTTCTATCAATTTATCTGAGTGTTTGGCTAAGGTTCAGAAACTCTATTTCCATTGTTGTTATAGGATTCCTATCCCGGGCAAATTAAATCAACCTCATCTCATGTTCATGTTCACAATTCACCCACAATGTTTAAATCCATGATGTAATTTAGTTCAACACCAGGATAATGGTGCACATGCAATAGAAAATAAAATAACCTTGTAGATTGCTGATTCATTCATGCTGTCCAGCAGGATTCAGAATTCTTGCCCTTTTCTGCTGATAAAAAGACCCAGTGACTGTGGAAAAGACTCATGGAATCTTGACAAGCTCAAAATCACCCAAGGCATTTACCAAAGTCCAGATGTCACTATGACCAATTCTGGGCTCTAAACACTGTGACATTAGTTGTATAACTCATGCTATGGTTTTTCTTCTTACCCATTTAGATTTTTGCTCTGTGTAGCTCTAGGCTTCTTGATTTTTTTTTTCTCTTTTGTTTTACCTGCTCTCCTACTCTGTGTCATTCATTATGCTAGACACTAGAAATTTAGTGATACACATGACTTGAACATCTTCTTAGAAAAAATATCTGCTCCATTTCTGATCCAGCTCCCTACTAATGTCCCTGGGAAAACAGTGGAAGATGGCCCAAGTCCGTGGGCCCCTACACCCATATGGGAGACCCAAAATTAGCTCCTGGCTTCTGGCCCAGTCCCTGCCAATGCAGCACTTGGGGACTGCACCAGCAGATGGAAGATCTGTGTATGTGTGTGTGTGTGTTACTCTGGCCTTCAAATACATAAATCTTTTAAGAAAAGAAAATACGAAACTTTAATTCAGAGGTCATCTGAGAAACCTGTCAGAAAAGTGTTCATCTTTAAATTCATTTGCAGGTTTTCTCTGCAAATTATATTTTTAAGCTTCTACTCATGTTCTTAAATTGCATTTTTATTACAATCTTGCTCCCTTTTTCTTCCACTCAGATTGCAACTTCAGTTTGCTTTCCTTTCTTTACTGACAATGGAAATTGTAATGGACTATCTCATAGACTTGCCAAGAGGAAAAACATGTGGAAGTGGTCTGATCTTTACCTGGCACATAAAAATGCAATATGTGTTGCCAAATCAGTTCCAGCATAATTACAATTATTATACCTACAGTATCTCTGCAACTAAAAATCCTAGGAACACTGGTCATTAGAGAGCAAACCTGAGAAATCATTCAACCAGGGGCATGCCTGCCCCTCAAAGACACTGAATTAAATAAATGTCAATGAAGAGGTTATTCCCCTTTTAACTCCCTTTTGAGTGTTTGGATTATGTTTAGGAAACAGACTGTTTTATTCAAATTATCTTTGTCACATTCTAACAGGAGCTAATATCCTTTTTCCTCAAAGAGGGCTCAAACAACAGCATGATATAGCCTGTGCAAGAAATCCAGCTCTATCTTAATTATAAATCTATCGTTGCCATTTGTTAATTCTATAATCTATAACAAATTCTATAACATCGAAACATGTCTCTGTGAAGATATGTGTGTGAATTAATTTATAAGTAGTCATTAATTATTGATTGTTTACTAGGAATCCACTGGGCTTCATATTTTAAAGTACTTCCTGTAATCATTACAGCATCCTATGACACTTAAGCAGAGAAGACAATAAAGGCATAGAGAGGTTAGAGCTGAGGCGATATTAGAACCTGGGTTTGACTCAAGAGTTATGATCCCCAACTGTCCTCATCTTGTTGACTTGCATTCATGTTCATATTTTATATTTAGTCTTCATACAAAAATAAAATGTCATAAATCTTTGCAGTTCCTTGACTGTAATCCTTGATTTTTTTTGGCTTTAACTCAAGTCTGAAACCACTTTGATATATTTTTAAATAATATTTTATTCTTTGTAATTGGAAAGGAGCTAAAAGTGCCTTTGTCCTTTTATGATTGATTATCATAGTTCTAAAGTTAGTTATTCACACTATGTTGTTCTTTTCTGTCCTTGAATTGTTTTGAATTTGTATTGTAAGTAGTATCTGGAGGGAGACAGTCTTTGCTCAGCATATTCAGGGGAGAAATATCAGGATGGTGTGAGGGTATTAAAACAGCATTTATGCCGAATGGTTAATGAAACAGAATGTTTTTGGAGTGAAACAAAAACAGGGAGTTGATAAAAGCAAGTGAGCATGACTACTATCTTTAAAAATACCATGTTTTACAACATTTTAACACTCATACAGAGGCTTCAAACAAATGAACTCAATTAATCCTCAAACCAACTCCAGAAATATAAAAGGCTGGTATTGTTACCCTGGTAATAGAATGGAAACAAATTAAGGTCAGAAGAGTTGTGATCATTAGGCAATACCTGCAATTAGCAAATAGCAAATTCTGCATTTGAACTCACATTTTCTGACCCCTGATTTCATATGTATATGTTTATGCATGTGCATGTATTCAAAGTACAACAGGTGTCTCTAAAAAATAAAAATAAATGTTGCATATATAAATGAGGAATAAAATAACCTAATGAATGGGAGCTAAATGGAGAGTTGTAGGGAAAACAAAGAGAGTCTTTAATAATGAGTATTGACTACATAAACATGAGCTTTCCTAGAACAAAAAAATTTTGTAATTATATCTGTTTCTATGTTCAAAAATCCCAGGAACAGTGTTTTTTTCTTCATACTATTTGTTGAACTCATTTATTTGGTGCAGGGTTAACTTTATGATCATTAAGTAAACCGAAAGTTGGAGCGTGAGTGGGAGAGAGGGCAGAGTGAGTAATAACACTATGTTCCTAAATCTGTATAAATGAAATAGATGAAAGCTGTATAACTAGAATAAAATTTTTAAAAAGGAAAAAAAGAAAATACATTGGAAGGGCTGCCGAGAAGAGAAGAGAAGAGAAGAGAAGAGAAGAGAAGAGAAGAGAAGAGAAGAGAAGAGAAGAGAAGAGAAGAGAAGAGAAGAGAGAAAAGGAAAGAAAAGAAGGAATGAATGTAATATTTTCTTTCTGTACTCCTCTTTCTCACATAAAATCCAATAATAATAAGAGATTTCATCACATTTTCTCTTTGGATTATAAAATATTAAAAAATGCATGCAGAATGTAGAAAATATACAATAACTAACCATTTGCCCAAATTCATAATTAAACATTTTATTTAAAACATTTGAAATCAGATATAGCATTTCAAATACTATTTTTCATTTTGTATTCTGTTTTTCTTTTATTTATTTATTTCTTTTTATTTTATTTAAGGTATAAAATTTCATTTCCTATATACAGATTCAGGAGCATAGTGATAAATCCCACCCCACCATCCCTCTCGCCCATGCTCCCACCTTTCTTCCTCTCCCCTTTCCCAGCCCTATTCTTAATTTTTACTAAGATGTATTTTCAGTTAAATGTATATTCATAAAAATAACAAATAGCATAAAACAAAAAACACTATTCCTCAACAGTCAAGACACCGGCTATAAAAAAATCACTGGTCTAAAAATGCCAGTTTCACTCCTATAGATTCTTTTAGGTACTCTACTAGTTACCACATATCAGGAAAAATATGATACTTGTCTTTTTGGAAATGGCTTATTTCACTAAGTATGATGATTGCCAGTTGCATCCACTTTGTTGCAAAAGACATCATTTCATTTCTTACTGCTTTGTGGTAGTCCATAGTGTATATATAATATAATTTCTTTATCCAGTCTTCAGGTGGTAGACATCTGGATTATTGCCATATCTTAGCTATTGTGAATTAAGCTGCAATGAACACGGGAGTACAGATAATTCTTTCATTTGCTAATTGTATTCTTTATGGGTAATTTTCCAGCAGGGAGATAACTAGGTCATATGGTGGGTCCATATTCAGATTTCTTAACTCTCTCCATATTGTCTTCCACAATGGCTGCTCCCACCAGTAGTGGATTTGGGTACCATTTCCTCACATGCTCACCAGCATTTGTTGATTGCTGAATGAGAGCCATTCTAAATGGGGTGAGGTGAAGCCTTGTTTTGGTTTTGATTTGTATTTCCCTGATGGATAGTGATCCTGAGTATTTTTTATGTGTCTGTTGGCCATTTGGACTTCATATTTGGAAAAATGCCAGTTCATGTCCTTGGCCAATTTCTTAACCAGATTGTTTGTGTTGTTGTTTTTGAGTTTCTTTATAGATGCTGGATATTAATCCTTTATCAATTGCATAGTTTGCAAATATTTTCTTTCATTCTGTCAGTTGCTTATTTACTTGAATGAGTGTTTCTTTCGCAGTGCAGAAGATTCTCAGCTTTATTTAATACAATTTATCAATTTTGGCTTTAATTGCCTGTGCTACTGAAATCTTTTCCAAGAAATCTGTGGATATGCCACTGTCTTGCAGTTTCCCCAATGTTCTCTTGGTATTGTGTCATAGATTTAGCTCCTTGGTGCATTTTGAGCAGATTTTTATGTAAGTTGTAAGGTAAGGGTCTTGCTTTATACTTCTGCTAATGGAGATCCAGTTTCCCCAGGACCATTTGTTGTTGAAGAGACTGTCCTTGCTCCAGGAGTTGATTTTAACTCCTTTATCAAAGATACGTTTGTTGTCGATGTGTGGATTGATTTCTGGAATTTCTATTCTGCTCCAATTGGCCTACACATCTGATTTTATTGTCTAATACCAGGCTGTTTTGATGGTAACTATCCTGCAATATGTCTTGAAATCTGGTTTCGTGATGCTTCTGGCTTTATTTTTGTTGTATAAGATTGCTTTAGGTATTTGGGATCTCTTGTGTTTCTATATGACTTTTAGTATCATTTTTTACTTGACCTGAGAGGAATGTCATTGCTATTTTGATTGAGATTGCATTGGATCTGTAAATTGCTATCAGTGGTATAGACATTCTGATGATATTGATTATTCCAATACATGAACATGGAAGACGTTTCCAGTTTTTGGTGTCTTCTTCCATTTCTTTCTTTAATATTTTGTAATTTTCACTATAGAGATCTTTTACATCATTAGTTAAAATTTTCAAGGTATTTAATTTTTTCTGTAGCTATTGTGAATGTGGTTGATTTTAGAAGTTCTTTCTCAGCCATGGTATTGTCTTGTATACAAAGGCTATTGATTTTTGTGTATTAATTTTATATCCTGCCACTTCAACAAACTCTTTTATGGGTTGCAATAGTATCTTAGTGTAGTCTTTGGGTTCTTCTTTATATAAAATCAAGTCATCTGCAAATAAGGATAGTTTGACTTCCTCCTGTTCAATTTATATCCCTTTGAAATTTTTTTCTTGCCAAATGGCTTTGGCTAAAACTTCAAGGACTCTATTGAATAGCAAGGGTGAGAGTGGGCATCCTTGACTGGTTCTAGATCTCACAGGGAATGTTTCTAACTTTTCTGTATTCAGAACATCCTCTTTTATAGTTTCCCTAGATTTCTTTCTCCCCCCTACCTCCTTATTCCATCCTCAGAATATAAGCATGAGCTAAGGAACCACTTCAAACTGTATGTTTGTGCATATAAATTTATCAACACGGGTTATCAAAAACTATTAATAGTCTGAAACATCAGTGCACTTAAAGTTCAGATCTGTATCTATATATCATAGATGCTGGCAGAACACCCACCCTGAATCAGAAACAAAAGTTTTATTACCTGTAGTCACAAAAGCAGACAGATAAATAGCATTATCATGCATTGCTTCTCAAACTCCAAATCTCACAGGGTAGCACAAAGAAGGATATGAAACATTTGAATGTCCAGAAACTATCATTAGAGAAGAGAAATTATGAGCTTAGAGATTCCAAAACTTTTTAAGTAATCAGTAAACATGTATGCCTGCCCTTTGTTTCGGAAATTTTGTCTCTATCTCTGAACACCATTCCCTGGTTTTTTTTTTTTTTTTTTTTTTTTTTTTTAAGGCAGAGTGGACAGTGAGAGAGAGACAGAGAGAAAGGTCTTCCTTTTTGCCGTTGGTTCACCCCCCAATGGCCGCCGCGCTGATCTGAAGGCAGGAGCCAGGTGCTACTCCTGGTCTCGCATGGGGTGCAGGGACCAAGCACTTGGGCCATCCTCCACTGCACTCCCTGGCCACAGCAGAGAGCTGGCCTGGAAGGGGGGCAACCGGGACAGAATCCTGTGCCCCGACCGGGACTGGAACCTGGTGTGCCGGCACCGCTAGGTGGAGGATTAGCCTATTGAGCCGCGTCGCCGTCCCCCGTTCCCTGTTTAAAAAAAGTCATTGAAAAGACAGACGAGTATAATTCTGAATGATTTAGACGGTAGCCTTTTGCTGTCTATCACATTGTATTATAGAAAGAAAATGTAATGTTTTAAAATCACAAACATATTTATCACTACCATTTTTGGATTATTCTTTTTTAATATATGCTCATATCTAGATTAATTAACATTAATTCAAGGCTTTTAGTTCTGAGTCTTAACTTATATACACATATATAGGAAATGCATTTCTCTAAGATTCTTAAACATCACCATAAATGCCGTGATGGAAAAGGTGTCATAGTTACCGTAGTTCCCATTATTCACAGCTTCTTTTCTATGGGTTCAATTGCAAGGACAGCATGACCTGAAACTATTGAAGGGAAAATTCCAGGAGTAAATGATTCATAGAATATTAAATTACTTTTACAACAGTATGCTCTTGTAATTGTTCTATTTCATTGTTAATCATTGTTATCTTTTATTCTGTCCAGTTGTTAAAGTTCATCATTGTAAGGAATATGTAAACTACAGTTACATAGGGTTTATACTATCTGCACTTCCATGTATCCAAAAGGCGCTGGAATATGTATTTCATGGAAAAGGGGAAATTGTTTTATTCCTTTTTGGTTTTAATTTTTTTTAATGTTTGTTTTATTTATTTTAAAGACAGAGTTACAGAGAGAGGTAGAGACAGAGAAAGAGGTCTTCCATCTGCTGGTTCACTCCCCAGTTGACTGAATGGCTGAAGCTGTGCCAATCCGAAACCAGGAGCCAGGAGCTTCTTCAGGGTCTCCCACATGGGTGTAGTTGCTCAAGGTCTCGGATCATCTTCTACATTTTCCCAGGCCATAACAGAGAGCTATATTGGAAGAAGAGCAACTGGGACTAGAACCGATGCCCATATGGGATGTCAACACTTTTAGGCCAGAGCTTTTACCTGCTGCATCACAGCGCTGGCCCCAGTTTTAATTTTTTTAAGAAACAGGATGTATTATAGTCTCTGAGAGAAAGAAACTAATGATCACAATACACTGAAAGTTCATTATTATAACATTCCCCTAAAAATATTTCATTTGCTATTTAGTATGCAAAACATTTCTGACCATCTTTTTCTTTAAGATGGCATTGGACTATACAATATGAACCAAAAAATGAGAAAGAATATTGTAAACAAGATTTAAATTGTTACTGAAAACTGAAATGAAATGTTTATATATATATATATATTTATATATATTCTTTTTATTGCCTATGCAGCTTATTCCCCCTACGAGATTAATAGTTTTACAAATAAGAAATACAAGAAATTTGGGGACATGGCTTGATATAGTCAAAACTGGACAAATGTCATAGTATCATCTGATGTGGTAATACCCAAGATGTCGAAATTGAAAATCATGAAGACAGCCACCTCGGAGGGAAGATTGTTTGTTCCTTTCCACTTATTTAAGAAAATAAAGAAAAATAGTGGTTCCAAGAAAAGGGCATTTGGGTGCAACTCTAAATAGTCAGAAAAAAAATCACTAGATACCTTCATATTAATAGAGTATCAGAGAATGTTAAATGTCTGATCTGAACTTGATAAATCAGAAAAAATAGTTCTTTCCTAATTACCTAAGAAAACCTGGTATTCTCTGAGGTTTTAATACTAGTACTAACACACTCAAAATTTCTGGTGTATCACAATGGCTTCTTGTACATATTCACAATTTTCAGAAGAATATTTATGTATAGATCGAGGAGGGTAAAATAAAAATGATCATACATATAATCATTAGAATGCCTTCATCTATAGAAATATTATTTTGATTCATGAATAAATAAATGGATAGCTTATTTTATCAATTTTAAAGTTTTCTCAGTACTTACTAGGAGTGGTATGGAGCTTATCACCATGTCCATATTCTCTTTGCATTTTTACAATTAGCAATAAATCTGTACAGTCTTTACTTAGTTAAAACCATTTCTTAAACCATGGTTACTTGTGTTCCTTTTTTCTAATGCTGTCAGTATCTAAGGCATTTTTTTTTTTTTACTTAGACTAGTGAGACTATTTTCTAGAACAGGTTTGTGAATTTATTTCCTAATATAAAATATAAATAAAGACTAGACTGTTTCCAAGGTTTTCTGCATTTCGAGATGCACTGCTAGGGAGAAAAGGATAATAGTTGAGCAAAGGAGTGGAGGTGGAAGCTGGGAGGTTGACTCTGCCACTCATCTTCATAATTTGATGAAACTGCCTTAGTTTTTTCATGCACAGACATTGAATAAGAACATTTTTGGGAGATTACATGTGATATGATTATATAATTTTAAAATTTTCTCTGGCATGTTTTGAAAAATTCAATAAAAGCTGTACTTATTTATTTTAGTTATTTTTAAATAATTGCTAACAATTTATATATAAAATAAAGGTAGAAGCATGGTATCTTTGTTAAGATATTTGGACACAATCATTTAATAAATAAGTGAGCACCTAAAAGGAAACCTGTTGAAGTGAAACGGACACCATGAAAAGCAATGACTCGATCAGCCCTTGTCTTGACTCTCAAAGAACAACTTGCTACTTTATTCCTTTTAGTATTTTTTTGTTCTACTTAATACCATTGGTTGAACTCTTTAATTAACAAACAATTATTCTTAGATGTTTAAATTTAACTGAAAAGTGGTCCCCATTAAATATAAGAGTGGGAATAAGAGAGGAAAGAGATGTACAGTTCGGCACATGCTCAATCGGACTTACACCTAATGGCATTCAACCCAGCCATCCCACTCCTTGGAATTTACCCAAAGGAAATTAAATTGGCAAACAAAAAAGCAGTCTGCACATTAATGTTTATTGCAGCTCAATTCACAATAGCTAAGACCTGGAACCAACCCAAATGCCCATCAACAGTAGACTGGATAAAGAAATTATGGGACATGTACTCTATAGAATACTATACAGCAGTCAAAAACAACAAAACCCAGTCATTTGGAACAAGATGGAGGAATTTGGAAAACATCATGCTGAGTGAATTAAGCCAGTCCCAAAGGGACAAATATCATATGTTCTCCCTGATCGGCGACAACTAACTGAGCACCAAAGGGGAAACCTGTTGAAGTGAAATGGACACTATGAGAAACAGTGACTTGATCAGCTCTTGTCCTGACGGTTGATGTACAATGTAATACTTTATCCATTTTAGTATTTTTTTTTTTGTTCTAGTACCATTGGTTGAACTCTGTAATTAACACACAATTATTCTTAGGTGTTTAAATTTTAACTGAAAAGTGATCCCTGTTAGGAATTTGGAAAACATTATGCTGAGTGAAATAAGCCAATCCTAACGGGACAAATACCACTTGTTCTCCTTGATAGGTGACACCTAACTGAGCACCAAAAAGGAAACCTGTTAAAGTGAAATGAACACTATGAGAAACGGTGACTTGATCAGCCCTCACCCTGACTGTTGATGAACAGCTTAATATGTTTTCCCTCTTAGTATTTTTTTTGTTTGTTCTACTTAATACTTTTGGTTGAATACTGTAATCAATACACAAGTCTTCTTAAGTGCTGAAACTTAACTGAAAAGTGATCTCTGTTAAATATAAGAGTGGGAATAAGAGAGGGAAGAGATGTGCATTCGGGACATGCTCAAGCTGACTTACCTCAAACAGTAGAGTTAGAAACATACCAGGGGATTCGAATTCAATCCCATCAAGGTGGCATGTACCAATGCCATCTCACTAGTCCCAGTGATCAATTTCTGTTCACAATTGATCATAATGATAGGACTAAGAACCAAAGGGATCACATAAACAAGACTAGTTTCTGCAAATACTAGCTGATAGAATAAAAAAGGGAGAGAATGATCCAACATGGGAAGTGAGATACACAGCAGACCCATAGAATGGCAAATGTCCTAACAGCACTCTGGCCTCATAATCAGCCCTTAAGGCATGTGGATCTGGCTGAAATGCCCATGAGAGTATTTCAGGCATGGAAAGCCAAGACACTCTGGGGGAAAAAAAAACCTAAATGAAAGATCTCCACGAGTGAGATCCCAGTGGAAAGAATGGGTCATCAAAGAAGGAGGTACCTTTCTCTGAAGGGAGGAGAGAACTTCCGCTTTGACCATGGCTTTGTCTAAAAATGATCAGAGTTGGTGAACTCAGGGGGCTTCCATAGCCTTGGCAACTCATGACAAGAGCCTAGGGTGATTACTGATGCCATAAACAAAAGTGTCAATTTGTTAAGTCAACAACAGGAGTCACTGTGCACTTACTCCTCATGTAGGATCTTTGTCCTTAGTGTGCTGTACATTGAGATCTAATGCTATAACTAGTACTCAAACAGTATTTTGCACTTTATGTTTCTGTGTGGGAGCAAACTGTTGAAATCTTTACTTAATGTATGTTCAACTGATCTTCTGTACATAAAGAGAATCGAAAATGAATCTTGATATGAATGGAAAGGGAGAGGGAGTGGATAAGGGGAGGGTTGCGGGTTGGAGGGATGTTATGGGGGGAAGCCATTGTATTCAATATTCTGTACTTTGGAAATTTATATTCATTAAATAAAAGTAAAAAAAAAAAAGAAATGTGCCAGGGGATTCCAATTCAATCCCAACAAGGTGGCATGTACCAATGCCATCTCATTAGTCAAAGTGATCAGTTTGAGTTCATAACTGATCATAATGATAGGATGAAGAGTCAAAGGGATCACATGAACAAGACTAGTGTCTGCTAATAATAACTGATAGAATTAAAAAGGAGAGAACGATCCAACATGGGAAACAGGATACACAGCAGACTCATAGAATTGCAGATGTCCTAAACAGCACTCTGGCCTCAGAATTAGCCCTTAAGGCATTTGGATCTGGCTAAAAAGCCCATGAGAGTTTCTAACGCATGGAAAGCCAAGATAATCTGACAAAAAAAAAAAAAAATGACCTAAATGAAAGTCTGTGAGTGAGATCCCAGCGAAGAAACGGGCCATCAAAGAAGGACATACCTTTCTCTGAAGGGAGGAGAGAACTTCCGCTTTTACTATGGCCTTGTCTAAATAAGATTGGAGTTGGTGAACTCAAGAGGCTTCCATAGTCTTGGCAGCTCATGACAAGAGCCTCGGGTGATTACTGATGTCATAAATAAGAGTGTCAATTGTTAAGTCAACAACAGGAGTCACTGTGCACTTACTCCCCATGTAGGATATCTGTCCTTAATGTGTTGTACTATGTGAATTAACGGTATATCTAGTACTCAAGCAGTACTTTATACTTTGTGTTTCTGTGTGGGTCAAACTGTTGAAATCTTTACTAAAGCTTATATATATATATATACTAAATTGTATACATACTAAATTGATATATACTAAATTGTATATACTAAATTGATCTTCTGTATATAAAGATAATTGAAAATGATCCTTGATGTGAATGGGATGGGAGAGGGAGTGGGAGATGAGATGGTTGCGGGTGGGAAAGATGTTATGGGGGGGAAAAGCGGCTATGACCCAAAAGTTGTACTTTGGAAATTTGTATTTATTAAATAAAAGTAATAAATAAATAAATATTTTATGTTGACAGGAATTTAGAAAGGGAGTGTGGCATGTTGATACCTACATTATCACACATTACTGGTATTTGCTTCTCAGCGTTTTGGCTAAGGTCAAGTGTAGAAATATTACTGGTATAGAATTAATGAGAATGAATTAAGAAATTATGTTGCAAATTTTGCCTATTAAATGTTAGAAAAATTATTTTATATTTTATATTTTCATGATCTGATTAATATTAGCAACTTCCCCTAATGAAGGATTGATCAGTGTAATTTGAACCATATCCCATCCTCACAGATAGCATTACTTCATAATTAGGCACATGACACGATTCAGGGTAGACAAATAAAGTAAACTACATCCTAAAACTTCTTCTATTTATGAATTTTCTCTCTCTCTCTCTCTCTCTCTCTCTCTGCCTGGAGTTTAACCTAGAATTTGGTAACTTCAGGAATTTCTAGACAGCCAGTTGTGCCAACAAAAGAGGAAAAAAATGGTAAGAATATCATCAATGCCATTTAGTGTAAAAACCCGACCAATGAAATGGCTTACCGCTTTTCATGTAGGTTAGAAAAGATGTGCCATGACCCTCACTAAGTTTCATGTTGAGATTTCATTGCTAATGTAGTGCCATTGGGAGGTGGTGGAGGTGGTGGAGGTAGTTGGGGTCTTGAGATTGCAACCCTGGTCTGCAATCTGTATATACAGGAACTAGTAGATACAGAATTTATTAGATAGAATTCTGAATTTTATCTCTTAAGTCATCAGAAATAAAAATAATCTCTTTAAGGTAAAGAGATTACCACCTTATCAAGCAAAAAAAAAAAAAAAAGCACTTGCTTCTCTCAAGGGATGTGAGTCATCCTTACATGGGAGCTGATGGGTGTCTCAATCCAAAGTCCATGGTAGGAAAGCAGAAACAGCCTTCAGTCAATCACCACATTTTAGAAAATCATATCTATGTGCTTATCCTTCTGATTAGGGTACAGATTTTCTTTTGGAGAGGTGTGTCTTCCATGGTTGCATTATATCTGCCTATCTGTCCTCCAGAGCATGACACCTGCCCTGTGGCTCAGGGCAGGCAGAGGACTTCAAGCATTAGGGTGTTAGCATCCAGGCGTCCATAGGCTGCATTGGTCCTTGATTTTATTGCTAGGATCTGACAGCTTTATTCTTGTATTCAACAGGTTTATCAGCTGCAGGAGAGTGAGGGTAGATGGAGGACTTCTGGGAATTCTCATTTCCTTTTCTGCACAGTGGATGTTGCAGAAACAAAGAAAGTGTTTATAGTGCCCTATTACTTACAGGCAGGAGCTATCCTGCCTGTAATTGTAATCCCCTGGGTGGGGTTATAATTCTTTAATTGTAGTGACATTCCTTGGTGGAAAGGTGTGGGTGGGACTTCACACAGTGGGCTTTTTCTACAACTCCTCTGCTTGAATTTTAAACAGCCGTACAACAAAATAAATGCATATTTTAATTCTGTATTTCCATGAACTTTTTGAAGTACTCTTTATATTTTCCCCGTGCAGAACTCTTCAGTATTTTTACACTCTATCTCACTAAGGAGTTCATTGTCAGCTTTACCTCTATGCTCTTTACATCTCAGTCTAGACACTTAGATCACTGAGCACTCACTATATGTCAGGAACCTTTCATGGGACACCTTTCTATTTTAAAAAAATTAAGATTTATTTTCACTTTACTTGTAATGCAGACATACATACACAAACACATACATACATCAGAGGGAAAAAGAGAGAGAGAGAGAGAGAGAAAATCTTCCATCCCTCATTCATTCATCCAAATGCCTCAAGAACTGATATCTTTAGTCAGGTTGTTTAACACAGAAAATGTAAGAATGGTTGTGTGGCATCTATGTCCACACAGAGACTTTGCTAGTGACCTCATTTCTAAGGGTCAGGAGAGTGCTTTTTCAGGTGTAGACTATGCATAGGAAGCTTAGTCTACTCCAATGAGCAATGTGAAGCATATGCTTATCAATGAGGAAAGCAAAGGTGAGGCACAGAACTCTTACCTCAATATAATTTCTGCTCACAGGGAATTGGGTGTGCCTATCAAGACTGGGTCTGAGAAAGAACTTCTGGCAGTGGAGTTTATTGCAGCAATGAAGAACAACAAGAGGGATTCTTTGAGTCATTGAAACTTTAAGCCTTTATTCAATTTCCATAAAAGTTGATTCTGTTTGGCTCTTTCTTAACTTGGTTGTCAATGCCAATTTTGCCAGAGACAACAGAGTCGTGATGACCTCATGTCTCCCGTGTAGTATTAGGAGTTTGACACCCTCGGAAAACTGACTTAGTACCGAGTATGTCTGTGCTCACTGGCACTAGGTCTGCAAGCTAATACAACACAAGGTATTTAGTAAATTTCTTTATCTTGGCATCAATAATTGGAGAATAATTATGACTATAACTATAATAGACATGTATGTACTCACACCTTCATTCATTACAAAATAAAAAGTTATGAAGAACATTTAAGGTCCAAAATATTTTGTAACAAAAACATAAATAGTTCCCAACTATGGAGAACTGTATAAATCTGCTTTTGAGTGACTAAAAAGAATGAGTACAAGTAAGAATCGAGGGAGTAAGATGAAATAAGGCAGAGAGAGACATGGGGAAAAGCAGAATAAAAAAGGATAAAAAGGAAAAAGAGGCAAAATTCAGTAAAAGGACACATTTCCTGGTTTACACCCATGCATCCATTGTATTAGCATGGATGCTTCCAAACAGAAGGCATGCCTCATGTTCTTAATAGTATTTAAGCAATTCCTCGAGGCACCTGAATCCCAGTTCAGAGCGCCTGGGTTTGAGTACTGGTTTTGCTTCTAATTCCTACTCTTGCACACCTTCAGAGGCAACCGGTCTAGTAATGGCTTCTCTGTCACCTACTTGGGAGACTGGATTGAGTTCCGGCTTCTGACTTTAGCCTACTCTAGCCCCAGCTCCTGTGGGCTTTAGGGGAGTAGAGCAACAGTTGGGATACTTCTATCTGTCTGCTTGTCTCAGTCTATCTCTGTACCTATCTGACTTTAAAATGTATTCTTTGAGAAAAGGAAGGAAGTAATGTTAAATGCTAAATAGTGATGGAGAACACAAAATGTGGCCCTCTATGAGCGATTTTGACGTAAGTACAAAAGATATATACTATTTTGTTATCTTTAGAATGTTTTTGAAGAGAACAATCAGCATTCTGCGAAGTGCAAATCTTCTTCATATAGAAAGGTGACTGAAGAAGCTGCCATGCCTTGTTATTTTTTAACTCTGATAACACACTCACCAAGTAAAAAAGAAAATTTTGTTTTCAAGTGACTCCTAAGTAGCTTTCCCACTGATGTTGATAAATGGTGACCAACTAACTTAAGTATTCTGACACATTTAGCTGTAATTTTTTGTGGAAAACAATCTATTAGTTCTCTATTGTAAACTATATTTCATATAATCCTGAATGGTACTAGCCAAGTTTACCAGAAATTCGTGAGTGGGAGCTGATTAGGAAAGTTGAGAACCTCACATATATGGTTAACTTACTACAGTGCAATGATTTGTTAAATTCAATGTATATAATAGAATTACCAACTTACTACTATCATTGAATTTTCAAGATAATATATCTGTCCCACTAGGATTTTAGTGAAATAAATTTTTAAAAATCATATCTTGGTTACTGAAAATAATACATATAACACTACAGTGCTTGAAATCAATAATAAAATTGTGCGGCTTTTCAACAGTAAGGGAAAATAATCAATTCCTCTCTGAAAACTCAGTCTAGATTGACTTCTTTTAAGTGACTCCTTCTCAAAGAGTATGCTTTATATACCCCACCTAACGAAAGTGCATACCCGATATAAACATTTCCAGGTTAGTTGAGCTATCATAGGAGTTCTTTCAGCTAGGTTGAATTTGAATTTGTCATGTATGATATACTATTTTTGCTCACTTTAGGGTAATGGGTACACTTGGCAGTCATCAGAATGACTGATGAATCGCATATGAAGATTTTCCTAACACAGAGTGGTTGTGCTGAAACAGGACTAAGAGGTAAACAGTTGAGGTAGAAATGAGCAAGCCTGCAGCTGAAAATGTGCATTATGCAATACCAATTCCAGGAGCTGACTATAAACAGACACCAATATCAGGTTTCTAGCGCTTTCTGGCTCAGGGTTCATTTTCTGCCAAGAAATGAAATTCATTCTGAATTGTCCCCAGAAATTAATCTTCTGCTCTGTGTTAAATCATATGTATGAACTAGGCACTGGAAGCTGATGCCATAGTTTGTACCTTAAAGGAAAAAAAATCTACCAATGTGCATGCTTTTTATAGTCAGTTGAACAGAGAGCAGACTTTTGGCTCCACATGAGATACACATTAATAGCCTGTCCTGGGCTTTACGCATCCTTTACCTCCCTTTCAATCTCAGTCTACAGTCCTCATTTTCTTCATCTTACTGTTCCAGGACCTGCTATCGATGATACAGTTTGGATCTCCAGGCAGCTCTCCCCACAATCATTTGTGTGGTGATCTAATCCTCTTGTTTAGAGGGCTGAAAACACTAGATCAATAGTCCATTTCTTTCTGTCATGGGCACACCGCCCTACTGTCACTTTGTTCTATATGGGGGAAATGCTATAAGTTGTCATCATTTTTCCTTTTCAAGGTAACAACTCTGAGTTTAGTAGAGATTCTCTGTGCTTCTCTTTTTATAGTTTTGGTTCCAGCTTTCTTTTTGACCAAAGAGTGTTGAGGAAAGCAACACTCTAAGTGTCATTCTCGCTGCTGGTCTTATGATTTATTTTTCTTCATTTTCTGCAGCATACTCTCCTTGTGTTCTGACTCCACATTCCGCACGAATTTTCACTCTGTCAGTGTCTCATCTCTCATCTTTCCATTAAATATATCTGTAACTCTCCCTACACTCCCGCAGTACATCCCCTGCCAGGGCCTCTGTGCAATGGCAAATGTAATCAGCACTTTATCACCAGAGGTGATTTGGGGCAAGGGTTTATGATCTATAGAAGCTACTGGAGAGGAATAATACATTCTTCAAAACTCCCTCCTTCCCATTAAGAATAACTATTGGATAAATTCCTGGTTTCACAAAATTTTATTTCCATTTTTCATCAAATAACTGTCAAATGGGAAGAATTATAATATTATGAGATGGAAAGAGATAGAGGCTTATAGATCATGTCACATTGACATTCTAAGATAGCAGCAACTGAGTCTACTCAACTTCTCTCATAGCTAAAAAAATATGAAAGATTTCTAACGTTTTCTGTTTATGCATGGTAGGTCCAGATCAAATAAACATATGTCAGTTTATTCCAAGAAGAAAGGAAAATAGTAAAAATAAAAACAAAAATAAAAAATAAACAACTTTAAATTTTAAAACTATGATCAACAAAGACCTATTTTAAAATCAATAATTATCTCTTATTACTATTTGTTGAGTTCTCTACTTAGTGGAGTGTGGGCAGGAGGGAGGATAAGGTAGGAAGTATCACTGTGCTCCTAAATCTGTATATATGAAATACATGAAACTTGTTCACCTTATATAAAAATTGTAAATAAAAAATAAAAATGACTGAATCTATCACAAAATCCAAAAATATCTCATTCTTTTGTAAGTAGAATAAAATAATTGTGTCAAAATGTTTTAGTAGATTCTAAATGCTTTGTATATATGACCCTACTTACCCTCATTTTATTTATGTTACATTTAGGCTGCCTTGTATTGCTTTCCTTATCTCTCAAGGCGAGATACCATAAGTAAAACTTTAGTAAGTCCCTAAACAAGTTCTTAACCTACTAATACATGAATCTCAAACATATGAAAGAGAAGCAATCAAAGAGAAAACTCATTTGCTATCTGATTTTCATTTTTTTTTTTTTTAATTTTTTTTTTTTTTTTTTTTTTTTGACAGGCAGAGTGGACAGTGAGAGAGAGAGACAGAGAGAGAAAGGTCTTCCTTTGCCGTTGGTTCACCCTCCAATGGCCGCCGCTGCAGCCGGCGCACCGCGCTGATCCTGGCAGGAGCCAGGAGCCAGGTGCTTTTCCTGGTCTCCCATGGGGTGCAGGGCCCAAGCACCTGGGCCATCCTCCACTGCACTCCCTGGCCATAGCAGAGAGCTGGCCTGGAAGAGGGGCAACCGGGACAGAATCCGGCGCCCCAACCGGGACTAGAACCCGGTGTGCCGGCGCCGCAAGGTGGAGGATTAGCCTATTGAGCCACGGCGCCGGCTTGATTTTCATTTTTTAAAAACATCCTCCCCATTTCCAACCTTCTGCTTTTATAAGCTTCTATTTGTTCTGTAACTCTAAATGTCAACAAGGGCAATCCTAATGGAAATGAACACACACACAACGCAACATGTCTTCAAAAAATTCATGGAATATGTGTATTATGGGGAGAAAAAACTATGCATGGATTTTTTAAATGATGCCATATCAAAATAAACTTACATTTTGATTACATTTTTCTTTCCTTTTTTTTTAAGATGTGTTTTATTTATTTGAAAGGCAGAGTTACAGAGAGAAGTAGACACAGAGAGAGGTCTTTCATCCAGTGGTTCACTCCCCAGTGGACCGCAATGGCCAGAGCTACGCCAATCCGAAGCCAGGAGCCAGGAGCTTCTCCCGGGTCTCCCATAAGGGTGCAGGGTCCCAAGTACTTGGGCCATCTTCTACTGCTTTCCCAGGCCATAACAGAGAGCTGGATTGGGAGTAAAGCAGACTGGTCTCGAACTGGGCCCCATATGGGATGCCAGCACTGCAGACTGCGGCTTTACCTGCTGCGCCACAGTGCCGGCCCCAATTACATTTTTTCATAACTATGAAGCACCACTGTAAATGTTCCATATGTTCATACACACTCGGTCACACATAAACATACATCATGGTATTGAAAATATTACAAAATATTTCTATATTAATAATACACTGAAATAATCATTCTTGGGGGCCAGCGCTGTGGTACAGTGGGTGATAGCCTTGGCCTGAAATGCCAGCATCCCATATGTGCGCCGGTTCTAGTCCTGGCTGTTCGACTTCATATCCAGCTCTCTGCTGTGGCCTGGGAAAGCAGTAGAAGATGGCCTAAGTCCTTGGGTCCCTGCACCCACGTAGGAGACCCAGAAGAAGATCCTGGCTCCTGGCTTCAGATCAGCACAGCTCCAGCCTTGCGGCCATCTCAGGAGTGAAAAACAACAAATGGAAGACTCTCTTTCTGTCTCTACCTCTTTCTGTAATTCTCTCTTTCAAATAGATAAAATAAAATCTTTAAAAAAAGGACTATGTGAGACAAATTACATATTTAAAAAAAGAAATAATCATTCTGCAAAAAGTAATTACAGTAAAAAACATTTGTTGAATTTAACCTTATAATGGGAATTACATTAACTCTTTTAGTTATATTCTCTCTGTTATTTTCTCTTCTTTTATCCACATAATTTCCAAATTTATGAGGCACGGTGTATTATAGTCCTTTCATAAATTAGCAAAGTTAAATTTAGAGAGTTTAAACATCTAGTCCAAAACACCCTGTGAATGAGTGGCAGGGCCAGAATTTCAATCCATGATTGTTTGATTCCCACACACTTATCTTCTGTGGTATAAAACTCACATCTCGCTCTACTTGAGAGGGTAACTTAGTTTAGACATGATTAAGAGCATTTACCAATATTTACAGAACGTATTTGAAGTGTTATAACAGTGTAGTCTCATGTTAATGTTTATGCTTCACACTTTTCCATGTAAGACATTGAAGACTGTAGGCTTTTTGTTTGCTTGTTCAATAAAAATGAAGGCTGCTTTACCTGGACTCTGATTAAAATGAGCACTGTAAATCTACTCTATTTCCTCCTTACTTTGTAGAATCTTTCAGATTTCTTCCAATGCCATGTTAAAGGGAACTGTGTTGTACAGAGCCCATGTCAAATTGCTAGTACTTTACTGCTGACTGTACATAACTGGGTTTGAATTACCCCCATTTTTATTGCCTGGCCCTCTATGAGCTGGTTGGCATACATATGCCAAAGAGTAACCATGGTTTGTAATTTTTTATTTACCTGGAACTGATCTCTGAGTAGCCAGAGCTGGTGGAGTGCACCGACTAATGTTCTTGCTAACTGAATCACTGCCCTTGGCAGAGTTGCTATCCAGATATGTCACATCCCTCACTGCCCGTCATCTGCTCCCTGGGAACTTCTCACGTTATGGAAGCTGGAACCCACTAATTGCACAGGGCATGAAACATGCTGAGAAGAGTGGAAATAAAGGTAGATGTTGCAGCATCTTCAAAAGTGTTTCTCCCCGTGTGCTTTCAGTTGGGTGTGAGCAGACGGGAGATTTATTTATTTATTTATTACCATGTGTTAGGGTCTCAAGCTTCCCCAGCCTGTGTTATCACTTCTATCTCCTTTCTGAAAGTGAGTATTGCACAGCAAATGTTAGTTACCATTGCACTAATATGTAGTCTTGTGAAATAACTTGTCAGACTTGCCATAATTAGAAGCAATTCTTCTTTGTACTTAAATGAAGTATTACTTATTGTGCTTTTTTTTCAGGGCTCTTATGTCTGCATCTTTCTGAAAAGAAAATGCGAAAGCCATAGAAGCATATTGACTTGTACCACATTTGGAAGATCTTTCAAGGTACTTTTCAATTTTTATAATTGTCTTACTAATATATTAACCCTTTTCAGACAAACAGAAATAATCTACATTTTAGATAAATATATGAAATATATTTACTTATATAAATATATTTACCATATATAGATATACATGATATATAAATATATTTGTCATATATAAATATATGAAACATAGTGTCTTCCGAGTTTCTAAATACATAAATTAATTTGTTAAACACATGCTCCAGGGATTTTGTAAGCATAGTCATTTATAAGCATAATTAAATCAGCCCTTAAGGCATGCGGATCCGGCTGAAAAGCCCATGAGAGTATTACAGGCATGGAAAGCCAAGACACTCTGGCGAAAAAAAAAAAAAAAAAAAAACCCTAAATGAAAGATCTTGGCAAGTGAGATCCCAGTGGAAAGAACAGGTCATCAAAGAAGGAGGTACCTTTCTCTGAAGGGAGGAGAGAACGTCCACTCTGACTACGATCTTGCCTAAATATGATCAGAGTCGGTGAACTCAAAAGGCTTCCATAGCCTTGGCAACTCATGACAAGAGCCTAGGGTGATTACTGATGCCATAAACAAGAGTGTCAATTTGTTAAGTCAACAACAGGAGTCACTGTGCACTTACTCTTCATGTAGGATCTCTGTCCTTAGTGTGCTGTACATTGAGATTTAATGCTATAACTAGTACTCAAACAGTATTTTTCACTTTATGTTTCTGTGTGGGAGCAAACTGTTGAAATCTTTACTTAATGTATGCTAAACTGATCTTCTGTATATAAAGAGAAATGAAAATGAATCTTGATGTGAATGGAAGGGGAGAGGGAGTGGGAAAGGGGAGGGTTACGGGTGGGAAGGAAGTTATGGGGGGGCATTGTAATCCATAAGCTGTACTTTGGAAATTTATATTCATTAAATAAAAGTTTAAAAAAATGATGAAGTTACTAAGATTCTACTGAATCTACACAATAAGCTATTGGGCATTTATGGAAGCTATTCAGCATGGAATTATAAATAATTTAAACTGCTACACTTGTCAGAGTAAATGAACAAATCTATTTTGATGTAATGGTCTAGTTTACTTACTAATTTGATAGAGCTACTATGTCCCCATAGATTTTCCATCAACGTAAAGGAAAGCATATCTGATGTAAAACATATATATTATGAGTCATGCTTATATCACATAAAGAAAGGCTGTGCCAATAGTCTGGATTTTCTTTCTGAATTAAATCAAATAACATGGATCTAGTTTAGCCAGTGTGGGTGGGGAGCAGGGGTTATTTAATCTTAATATTATTAGAGACACAGCTGATCCTGAAATTTTAGTCTAAAAGTCAGTGTATTTTTTAGGCCCAACTCATTTTTATTAAACTTGAAATATTTATCCTCAGAATTTTGTATAAGTCAATATTTTTTACTTCATAAAACAAATGTTTTTGAAAATATTTTCTATCTCTAGGTGTAGTATTATATTGCTCTCCTCTTTCAGAGTAAAATCTTATTCTTCAGTAAAACTTGGTGGTAAAGACTTCTTATAAGGATTTTCTCCAGAGGGAAAATAATCTTTAATTGCTGGCTCACAACTTACAAAAAAAGAAAAATGAAAACACATTGAAGTTGACCATTTTCATACCTCTTGTGATTGAACAATTTTTTGTATCAGTTTTACTAGAGAAGCAAGGAAAGAGATTATACTTGCATCATATATGCAGGATAGCAGGCGAACTGTTTGTATTCAACCTCTTGTAGTCAAAGAAAGACTTTTATTATTTTTTCTGTGCTTTTTTCAAAGGTTCCTTTCTATCCAATCAGAATTTTTGTTTGTTTCTCTTTGCAGTTTTTACAATTCCATATAAACTACTTCATTTTTTTTTAATGGGCAGAGTGGACAGTGAGAGAGAGAGACAGAGAGAAAGGTCTTCCTTTGCCATTGGTTCACCCTCCACCGGTGCGCCACAGCCGGTGCACCACGTTGATCCAAAGGCAGGAGCCAGGTACTTATCCTGGTCTACCATGGAGTACAGGACCCAAGCACTTGGGTCATCCTCCACTGCACTCCTGGGCCACAGCAGAGAGCTGGACTGGAAGAGGAGTGACCGGGACAGAATTCGGCGCCCCAACCAGGAGTAGAACTGGGTGTGCCAGCGCCGCAAGGCGGAGGATTAGCCTACTGAACTGCGGCACTGGCCAAACTACTTCACCTTTTAACATCTAAATCTGTAAATCATCATTGAAATCTGCTTCTAATTTTTTTAAAAGTCCAGACTTCTTTATATACAGACACTCAACATAAAAAAGAAAGCATACTAGTGCTTAAATATATAGTCATAATTATTTGAAGCACAAAATCAATCAATAGAAAAATTTTAAAAAATGACTGCAAATAAGTAAGAGAGGAATTGAGAATGTCTTATATATTGCCATAATCACAGCTTCACAGAGAAGCATTTCTTTGACATATTATGTAAGGTTCTGACTTACAAAAGTGTCCTGAGGTTTGGGGATGCCAGTAGCATGAGATGAAAACCAGGATATATAGTCGTTTCTCCCACCTTGGTCTGGAATTCAGTCAATTTAGGGGACTACTTTTGTGTAAAATTTGTATCAAAGATGAATGCCATCAAATGATAAATGTCCTGGAAAAAAGAAAGTCAAATTATCTCTGTTTGCAGATGACATGATCCTATGTATAGGGAAATTACAAGATTCCTCTAAGATACTATTAGAACTCATAAAAGAATTTGGTAAAGTTGCAGAAAACACAAAAAAATCCAATAGATTTTTTATACACCAACAATTCCGTGCATGAAAAGAACTTCTAGGATCAATGCCATTCACAATAGCTACAAAAACTTTAAATAACTTGGAATAAATTTAACCATGAATATGAAAGGTCTTCCATGTTCATGGATTGGAAGAATTAATAACATCAAAATGTCTATACTACCAAAATCAGATTACAGCTTCAATGTGATCCCAATCAAAATACCAGTGAAATTCTTCTCAGACCTAGAGAAAATGATACTAAAATTCATATAGAAATACAAATACCCGAAATAGCTAAAGCAACCTTAAACAATAAAAACAAAGCCAGTGGCATCCAGTACCAAATTTCAAGACATACTACAGGGCAATTACAATTCAAACATCCTATACAGCAGTCAAAAACAACGAAATCCGGTCATTTGCAGCAAGATGGAGGAATCTGGTAAACATTATGCTGAGTGAATTAAGCCAGTCCCAAAGGGACAAATATCATATGTTCTCCCTGATCGGCGACAACTAACTGAGCAGCAAAGGGGAAACCTGTTGAAGTGAAATGGACACTATGAGAAACAGTGTCTTGATCAGCTCTTGTCCTGACTGTTGATGTACAATGTAATACTTTATCCATTTTAGTATTTTTTTTGTTCTAGTACCATTGGTTGAACTTTGTAATTAACACACAACTATTCTTAGGTATTTAAATTTTAACTGAAAAATGATCCCTGTTAAATATAAGAGTGGGAATAAGAGAGGGAGGAGATGTACAATTTGGGACATGCTCAATCGGAGTTGCCCCAAATGGTGGAGTTAGAATCATGCCAGGGTATCCCAATACAATCCCATCAAGTTGGCATGTACCAATGCCATCTCACTAGTCCAAGTTATCAATTTCAGTTCACAATTGATCACACTGATAGGTCTAAGAGTCAAAGGGATCACACAAACAAGTCTAGTGTCTGCTAATACTAGCTGATAGAATCAAAAAGGGAGAGAACAATCCATCATGGGAAGCGGGATACACAGTAAACTCATAGAATGGCAGATGTCCTAAATAGCACTCTGGTCTCAGAATCAGCCTTTAAGGCATGCGGATCCGGCTGAAGAGCCCATGAGAGTATTTTAGGCATGGAAAGCCAAGACACCCTGGAAAAAAAAAAAAAAAAAAAAAGGAAGACCTAAATGAAGGATCTCCACGAGTGAGATCCCAGTGGAAAGAATGGGGCCATCAAAGAAGGAGGTACCTTTCTCTGAATGGAGGAGAGAACTTCCACTTTGACTATGACCCTGTCAGAATAAGATCGAAGTCGGTGAACTCAAAAGGCTTCCATAGCCTTGGCAGCTCATGACTAGAGCCTAGGAAGATTACTGATGCCATAAACAAGAGTATCAAATTGTTAAGTCAACAACAGGAGTCACTGTGTACTTACTTCTCATGTGGGATCTGTCCTTAGTGTGTTGTCCAATGTGAAGTAATGCTATAACTAGTACTGAAACAGTATTTTACACTTTGTTTCTGTGTGGGTGCAAACTGATGAAATATTTACTTAATATATACTAAATTGATCTTCTGTATATAAAGATAATTGAAAATGAATCTTGATGTGAATGGAATGGGAGAGGGAGCAGGAGATGGGAGGGGTGTGAGTGGGAGGGAAATTATGGGGGGGGGGAGCCATTGTAATCCATTAACTGTACTTTGAAAATTTATATTTACTAAATCAAAATTAAAAAAAAAAACAATTCAAACATCCTGTTGCTGGCACAAAAACAGATATATAGATCAATGGAACAGAATAGAAAACTCAGAAATTAACCCACACGTCTGGAACCAAAGCAACTAATCTTTGACAAATGAGCTAAAATCAATCCCTGGAGAAATGACAGTCTCTTCCAGAAATGATGGTAGGAAAATTGGATCTCCACATGCAGAAGTGAGAAACAAGACCTCTCACTTACACTTTATACAAAAATCAACTCACAATGGATCAAGGGTCTAAATCTAAGATTTGATACCATGAAATTACTAGAAGAGAACATCAGAGAAACACTGCAAGACATTGGCAGAAGCTAAGCTTTCTTGGAAAAGACCACAGAAGCACAGGCAATAAAAGCAAAAATAGATAAATGAGATTATATCATGTTAAGAAGTTTCTGCAGTGCAAAGGAACACTCAACAAAGTGAGGAGATGAGACTTTTTTTCACTACTCTGAGTTAATCAGGAGGAAATCACACTAAATTTGGAATCAATACGACTATTTAAAAATATTATGAGTGGCTGATAGGCCCACAGTTTAACTGCCTTTGCTTCTTGCAAAATGGTGTGTCCCTTCTGCCATGATTATGGTTAATACTTCAAGTGTAAGCTACTCTCCGTTTGGTTTTGTGATCATTACAGACTTTAATGATGCCTGGCATTGAAAATACAGATTAAGAAACAAAATATTGTCATTTCAAGTCAGTTAATTTTGGGCTGCGTTATTGTACAGTGTGTTGTAGTCTGTACTGACTGAAGCACTCCACAGGTTACTCGTTACACATTTTGAAGCCTTGTGAATGGACACGGTGGAGCAAATGGGACGATGGAGAATACTGTGATCTTGAGTCCAAGAAAGCTGGTTAAAAATAAAAGAAAAATAAATTGTTTTCTATAATATTATTGCACTAAGAACTCCCAAAAATGCTGAATAAAAGAGATGCAAGGAAGTGTCTTTACTTTGTCCTCAAATGTAGCATGCTTTCAATAGCACAGGATCCTGGTTTTTCCATAGATTCCTGTACGAAAAAGGAAATGGGGAATCTATTACTAATTGATTCAGAATTTTTATCATGAATGATATTTGAAAACTCACAAAAGCTTCATCTGATGATAGTATCACATCATTTTTCTTTTTAAGTCTATTATGCTATATTGCATGTATTTGTTTTTCAAATGTGTAAATAACTTTCCATTCCAAGATAACCAAACTGAATGTCATTAATTTTATGTATTACCAGACTTACATTACTAACATTGTGTTGAGAATTATTACATCTATTTGTGAGGGAAATTATTGGAATTTTGTTTTGTTTGTAATATCTTTAACTGGTTTTGGTTTTAGTATGGACCTCATAAAATGAGCGGGAAAGTGTTTTGTCCTCTTACACTTTTCAAAAGAGTTTTTGTATAAAATCTTTTTCTTCTTCATTAAATTTTAGATTCATTCACCAATAAAACTACCTAGGCCTAGGAATTTTCTTGTGAAAATTTGTATAAAAATATATTTTTTCATATACATTGGATAATCTGTATAACTCATTTTCTTAAATTAATTGAGTAGCTTCTGCCTTTCAAGAAACTGGACCATTTCGTGTGAATTGTTGACAATTTGGCCTAAAAGTGTTGATGATAGTCTCTTGTGTCTGAACAATATTATGTTTTTATTCTTGATACTGGGTAGCCAATGACAGTTTCATAAACGCTGGCAGAAACGTAGGGATCCCCATGTCAAGAACAAAGCTCAGGAAGCATTAGTAAACGATCCCATCAGCTTGCTTTCTGTTCACGTGGATAGGGGAAATGCCAAGTGGCTGCAGTGGATGCCACACGTGTCATGAGTTTGAACCTCAGAACTCTTAGAGGGGGACATTAGCTTTATAATATCAAGAAGTGGAAAACAATATTGTCCCTTACTCTTGTGGGTGGCACCATCTTTATCTGCTGGGTCTGCTGGCTATGCAACATTCCTGCAAATTTGGCCTAAACAAAACCCAGCAATGGCTTCCTTTAAAGACATGCACAAAAATAGGAGATCCAAGGAGAGTTTTATCCACGTGATTTGTCCATTCTTTCCATGATCAGTCTTCCTAGTTAATTACATTTATTCTGTGCAAAAAATCACTTACTGTTTCACTTGATGCTGTCTATTTTTGGCTGATCTAGTTTTTAGTATTTTCTTCTTTCTCCTTTGGAGTAAATTCTCCCTTCCTTTTCTAGTTCTTTAAGGGTAGAAATTTAGAATAGTGATTGGATATCTTTCTTCTTACAAGTATATAATTTCTATAATTTTTGTCAATCACTTCTTTAAATGAATACCACAAATATTAGCATGTTGAATTTTGATTATTAGTCACTTAAAATATTTTTTAAGTTTTCTTTGTTGTTGTTCTTCTGTGACTCATGAGTTATTCAGAATTGTGTCATATTTATGTAGAGTTGTGTTCCTTTCTTCATCAGTACATAAATGTATTCAGTGCATTTTTATTTCAAGTATTGTTTTACTTTTATAATTAAATATAATCATCTTTTCTGTATACTTTATGTCTTGCCTCCCATAATTATGTTTTATTCTACATTCTTAGGTATATGGAGTATACTTAAAACAGATTTTTACACTTTTATTGCTTTTTCATTTTCTCTGTCATATCAGGGTCTTTTTCCACTAATTTTTAATCCTAGTTGTGGGTAATATTTTCTATTTTCTGAAGTACCTGGGTATTTTTATTAAATTCTAGCTATTGTAAATTGTACATGCTCTGTGCTATGTCTTATTGTATTCCTTTGGGAAGTGATTTTGTCCTGACACACAGTTAATTCACACATGATTGATTAGCTTCTTTCAACTTTGACTCTTCCTTAAAGTGCAACAGCAGGGGCTTCTTATGTGGCTTTAGTCATGATTCTGCTAAGAATCTCTTAAGGATGTTTCCTGTAATTCCATATGTTCTGAGGTCTTTCTATTCTGTGTAATGGAGTATAAACTATCTCCAGCTCACGTTCTTTCTGAGAATTCTTTGGTCTCCTAGTTTTGGATGACCCTGTACTACTGGCTGTTTGGGATTTTACTCCACACACGTACAGATCAATACTTGACCAAATATTTCAGGATGTTCACTCAGGTTACAAGAGATTTGTCTGTGCAACTACCTCCTCTGTGGCAGTGTGCCTCACAGAGTCCACGTACATTCTATGTACAATGCAACAAAGCAACAGGCAAAGTTTTTGTTGACCATCTGTACTGAAGCCTACAAATGCTTTCAGACAGCATGACTGGGGACTTCACACGAATTGTTTTCTGTCTCACAGAGTTCAATCTTGATCTCCTTTTTTTTCCCAATGTCTGAAAATAATTGTTTCCCATATTTCTTCCAGTGTTCTGATTGTTATCCAGACAGTGTGGTTCTACTCTTTATCATGCTGTCCTGAACAAACTGTAGCAGCAAAATTCACTTTTTCTCTTGAATTTAAGACCATTGAGTGCACATAGTTCACCTGGTATTGCTAAGAAAATCCATGCAACAGAAGCGTGGCTTGGATGGCATTTGGGGATTAGGTACAGAGAAATGAGAGCCAAGAGCCAAAAGAGTTATGATGAATGATTTTTAACACTGTCTGGTCTCTCGAAAGTAAACAAGTCCGTGTCAAACTTCCATCAGTCATTCTTATCACCCAGTATGCTCAGTGGTTTTGCTGAGATAGGAGAAAGAGAAATGTACCTACCGAGGAGACAGATATTGTAACCCTCAGAGCCTGACATGATTGATATAAAATGTTTCTTGTTTTCATTTCATGAGTCAGAAATCAACCCAAGGAAGACATACAGTTGCAATGGTTGAGTTAGAGGTTGTTGGTATTTTAGTGTTAATTAAAAGTATAATGTTACCCACATATAGTATAGAAGATTCTAAAATAGGCTATCTTACCAAAAGACCACTTGGAGCAAACTCAAAATTCATCTGATTTCTCATAATGAATCACATCCTGAAGAAAATGACACTTAATTTAGCATTAAACTCAAGGTCATAGAGGAAAGCATGTTTCATACCTGTTAGTGTGATAGCAAGATGAGTCACTAATGTCAAGAGCTCATTAACACATAGCCTCAGTCGCCAGAGCAGGTAACTCTCTCCAGCTATATATAGGCTGTAATGCTACATAGCTTTGAGAAATACAAACATATAAGAAGGTGAGTTTAGATCATTCGCTGGGGCTGGTGTCATGGCACAGTGATTTAAGTTGCTGCCAGTGCTGCCAGCAACCCACATGAGTAATAATTCTGGTCTGAGCTGACCCACTTCCCATCCAGCTCCCAGCTAATATGCCTGGGAAAGCAATTGAAGATGGCCCAAGTACTCAGGTCCATGCCACCTAGGTGGGAGACCCAGATAGAGTTCCAGACTCCAGGTTTCAGTCTGACCCAGCTCTGGCTCTGTGGCCATTTGGGGAGTGATCTAGCAGATGGGACTCTTCCTCTCTGTAACACTGCCTTTCATATAAGTATGTAACTGTTTTTTAGGTTATCTGTTTTGCTGGAAACCTCATGTCAGCCAACTCATCATGTCACAAAAGTTTACCTCCACTCATCTTACTTTTCTTAATAGAATCTATATGTCTATAGTTATTCCCTTATTGTAGCACACTTAATGGGCATTAAAATGAACTTGTCAAGTCATCAACTTGGGGATCATAGTTGAACAACTGCCTTAGAAGCTGCATGCTGAAATATATCAAGCCTTTGAGAGGCTATGCTTTCAATGACAATTCCTGATGAGTTACTGAACAAGGCATGAAACATAGGCAGGCTTATTCTCCACAGATGTACAAATCTTCTGATGACAGACATGGATTTGAGGACTCCTCTTAAGACTTGACTATGCTGTGTTAGAATTACCCTGCATGCTAGCATTTTCTTTGTTTGTTTTCTTTACCTCACAAAAAAATCTGAGGTGTGAAATAAAGACATTGAATGGATGCCCTTCGAGGTATTGATTCTACTGCCCTCAATAAATGTTCTATAGTTATAGAGGTAGTCATCCTTTCCCAGTTAGTGTAGCACTTCTGAAAAAGAAGACAACAACATTCCTTATGCAAGGTAATGGGGCCTTCTCCTCACCTCAGAAACTGTCCTCACCACTTCTGCTGGCTATCTGGCTAGGTAGGTAACTATCTCAGCAAAACCTAGTTGAAGAAGTCCATGGTCTAGTGAGATATCAAAGAGACTTGAATAATTTCACCAATCAAAGGTGTTAAAGTGTAATGTTGGATGTGAACTTTTTTGACTTGGGGGTATTTTCTCAGTTTGTGAGATATTTCCCAATGGAGATAAAATATTTTAAATCTACATTACAGTAAAAAAATTTAATCCTTCACCAAATAAGAAGTTTAACAAAGGTAGTTCAAACGACATGATTAGCCCTTGTCTTGACTGTTGAGGAACAACTTACTGTTTTATTCCTTTTAACATTTTTTTGTTGTTGTTCTTTTTGTTCTACTTAATACCACTGGTTGAACTCTGTAATTAATACACAATTATTTTTAGGTGTTTAATATCAACAGAAAAGTGATCACTGTTAAATATAAGAGTGGGAATAAGAGAGGGAGGAGATATACAGGTCGGCACATGCTCACTCGGACTTGCCTCCAATGGTAGAGCCATCTCACTTGTTAAAGTGATAAGTTTAAGTACATAATTCACCAAAAAGATAGGGTAAGCATCGAAGAAATTTCACAAATAAGATCAGTGTCTGCAAATAATGAAGGATAGAATTAAAAGGGAGAGAATGATCCTGCGGGGATCAGACTCATAGAATGGCAAATGCCCTAAACAGCACTCTGGCCTCAGAATCAACCCTTGGGGCATTCTGGCTAAAAGGCCCATGAGAGTCTCACAGGCATGGAAAGCCAAGACATGGTGGCAACAACAACCTGAATGAAAGGTCTCGGTGAACAAGACCCCAGCAGAAGGAACAGGCCATCAAGGAGAGAGGCGCCTTTCTCTGAAGGGAGGAAGGAACCTCCACTGTGGTATGGCCTTGACTAAACAAGTTCAGAGTTAGTGAACTCAAGGGGCCTCCATAGCCTCAACAGCTCATGGCAAGAGCCTTGGGTGATTACGATTACTGACGTCATAAATAAGAGTGTCAATTGTTAAATCAACAAAGGGAGTCACTGGGCACATGCGCCCCACGTAGGATCTCTGTCCTTAATGTATTTTACTATGAGAGTTAACGATAACACTACTAGTCGAACAGTACTCTATATCTTGTGCGGGTGTGTGGATGCAGTCTGTTGAAACCTTTGATTAGTATATACTAAGTTGATCTTTTGTATATAAAGATAATTGAAAATGAAACTTGATGAAGAGTGGGATGGGAAAGGGAGTGGGATATGGGATGGCTGCAGGAGGGAAGGAGGTTGAGAGGGGAAGCCACAACAATGTAAAAGTTGCACTTTGTAAATTCACATTTATTAAATAAAAAAAATAAAGTCATTTATGTGGCTAAACAAACAAACAAAAAAAAGTAGTTAAATTCTTTCCCACTTCATGTAAAGGAATATGGCTTTAGCCATAGAGGGACATATGAAGAAAGGGATTCTTGGTAGATGCCTGTCTTGGTAGTCCATCACATTCCCACATTCCCCTGACACTTACATGGCTCCAAGACATCACTCTATGTAGTGTTTTTTTGTTTGTTTGTTTGTTTTTTTTTTTTTTTTTTTTGACAGGCAGAGTGGACAGTGAGAGAAAGAGACAGAGAGAAAGGTCTTCCTTTGCCGTTGGTTCACCTCCAATGGCCGCCGTGGCTGGCGTGCGGTGGCCGGCGCACCGCGCTGATCCGAAGGCAGGAGCCAGGTGATTCTCCTGGTCTTCCAGGGGGTGCAGGGCCCAAGCACTTGGGCCATCCTCCACTGCCTCCCTGGCCACGGCAGAGAGCTGGCCTGGAAGGGGGACAACCAGGACAGAATCCGGCGCCCCGACCGGGACTAGAATCCAGTGTGCCGGCGCCTCAAGGCGGAGGATTAGCCTAGTGAGCCGTGGCGCTGGCCAACTCTATGTAGTCTTCACTGGGGTTAACTATGTGACCACTCATCTGCGCTGCCCCAAGCTTTGTTCTGAGACTATACATGTTATGGGAAAAAAGGAAGCAGACAATCCAAAGCTGTTAATGCTATTCCTACTTTGACGTCTTTCTAAGTTCAAAAGAAAAACTTCTAGGAATTGATGAAATCTCTCTTTATTTTTTCCATCAAGATCATATGGAAATTACTCTGCCTTGGAACTGATTAACTTTCCTCTGTCTCTCTCTGGTCATTGAAAATCTTAGATTTTCAAGGAAACACACTTTACTTTTTACCATCTCTGTCCTCTCAGGACTTACAATGAAGGACACATCATATATTTATGTGACCTACCTGAAGAGAATTTAAAGGACTTCAGATTGTTCAAAGTAAAACATCTGTAAGCAAATATTTGTCTTTCTGTAGGTTATACTGTAAGTTCAAAGAGCATAAACTTGGTTAATTAGTTTGAGTGTTGATCTCTTTATTTGTCTCATGAAATACCCTGTCTCCATGTATAGTAAGTGAACAGAAAGGTAAAAAAAAATGGATGATAGGGAAAGAAAAATTTTGAGTTGCCTACATATATATTCTCTTCTCTTTATGACCCTCAAAGTTAATTATGTCCTGCTAAATGCATTTGCAAAACCAATTTATCTGGGAAACCTTGATCAAAGACCTTACAAATGACATGTTCTGGTGAATGACTCTAAACTTTCTACCTCTTACATAGTATTGATAATTTTGATGGATAAAGATGTGCTAGATAGAGGTCAAATTTAGTGGCTTCAAAAACCTATAAAAAGAAGCCTAATTTCATTTTTGAGTAGATGGAATGGCCTGAGTGGCCTTAAAAGTCATTGTGGTTTTATATGAGCCTTGGCAAATTCCCAGTCCTCTGATAGGAACTCATACATAGGCATCGAGCACAAAGGCCCAGGGCAGGTCAAGATGATCTCAGTATTTATGTTTTGGCACCAACAGTCCATGAAAAATAAATGCCTTATCTTAGCAAGTCCTTCCTAGTTTTCAGAAGGCCTTTCACTTCAGCTATATTTCAGATTAAGAGCTGTTAAGATCTTTAGTACACTTAAGATGCTTGCCATCAACTTAATTTCTACATCATTAGTTCACTGTATCTGCCTCTTTTGGTTTAAGTTACTCTGTGTGAAGGTACAGACATTTATTTCATTATGAGGCTTAAAACAGTCTTTCTAGACATGACTCTCAGAGCAAGGCCACTCAGGGCTCTTTCTTGATGAAAGTTGGTCACATTTGGTAGCTTTTATGAGCACTCTCAGTCCATGAGGAGTCCAAAGTTATGGATGCCAGTGTTTATTTTTCATTGTTTTTTGCTTGTTTATTACGTTATTACGTTTACATGGTCAAGTTTGAATTATGAGCATAGGCATGTTCACTTTGGGTAATCTGAATACTGCTCAATGACATTTTTTTCTAAAGAGTTGGGAGATAGAGTTGAGAGATAGAGACGGTGACACTATCCCTAGATTTAGTGAGTCCATAAAAACTGAATAATCAATAAATTTAAAAGTCTGTACTTACAAACAGATCCATTACAAATATAAGATCTTCTCCCTCTATGTATTTCTAAGAGTTCTGTCTCACATTAAGAATCACAGAAACCATTTTTAAAACATATACTTTAGCCAGTGGAAAGAATGGGTCATCAAAGAAGGAGGTACCTTTCTCTGAAGGGAGGAGAGAACTTCCACTTTGACCATGGCCTTGTCTAAAAATGATCAGAGTCAGTGAACTCAGGGGGCTTCCATAGCCTTGGCAGCTCATGACAAGAGCCTAGGGTGATTACTGATGCCATAAACAAGAGTGTCAATTTGTTAAGTCAACAATAGGAGTCACTGTGCACTTACTCCTCATGTAGGATCTTTGTCCTTAGTGTGCTGTACATTGAGATTTAATGCTATAACTAGTACTCAAACAGTATTTTTCACTTTATGTTTCTGTGTGGGTGCAACTGTTGAAATCTTTACTTAATGTATGCTAAACTGATCTTCTGTATATAAAGAGAATTGAAAATGAATCTTGATGTGAATGGAAGGGGAGAGGGAGTGGATAAGGGGAGGGTTGCGGGTTAGAGGGACGTTATTGGGGGGAAGCCATTGTAATCAATATTCTGTACTTTGGAAATTTATATTCATTAAATAAAAGTTAAAAAAAGAAAAAAAACATATACTTTAGACTGGTGATTACTGCGTTCCTTTTCACTTGTCAGTACTGTGATAGAAGAACTTTATACTTACTCTATATAATTTTATATAGATGGATCTAGATTTTTGTCAGAATATTTTCACTTTTTGTACTGTGCCAGAGAACATTTAGTGCTATGGAAAAAGACAACATTTCAATTAATATGAAGGACATCTTCACTACTGAAACTAGGCAAGCCAATCAAAGGAGCTGTGAGAATTTCTGAATATCCCTAATTTTCTATAAAGATTTGAACTGAAAGAATGACAGAGAGAGAAGGAGAGACAGAGATGGAGAAATATTTCATCCATCATTTCACCCCTCAAATGGCTATAATATCCCAGTCTTTACCAAGCCAAAGCCAGGAGCCAGGAACTTCATGCTGGTCTGTCTACTATATAAGTGACAGGGACCCAGGTACTTGGGCAATATTGTACTGCCTTCCCAGATGCATTAGCAAAGTGGATTGGTAGTAGAACAGCTGGGACTTAAACTAGTACACCTACATGGTATTGCAAGTGGCAGCTTAACTCACTGTGCCACAATGCCAGGCCCCAAAATTTGAGTTTCTAATAAGTCACATTTGTGTTATTTTTTGTATATTTACGCAACAGTATAATCCTCACATATTAGCAGCATAATTCAAAAAGTTGGTGGAACATGGAATTAAAGTTAAAATTTAGTGCAGAACATTTTTACCTAAATTATTATTTATTGTGATAATGAACACATAGTATAAAATTTACCATTTAGCAATTTGAACATGTACAGTCCAATAGTGTTAAGTGGACTCACCGGTTGTCCCACTGAACATTCTAAAATTTGTGCAAACAAGTAGTCTCCAATAGGTTCACTGAAAATTTATATTATGAAAAACTATGCATGGATTTTAATTTTCTAAAGATTTGATTATTTATCTTAGGACAGAGTGACAGCAAGAGGGACAGAGAGACAAAAAAGGAAAGAGAGGAGAGAGTGAGATCTTTCCTGTGCTGATTCACTCCTTATATGCCTGAATAGCTGTGGCTGGAACGAGCTGGTGGGGCTGAACCAAGCTGATAGAGTCAGGAACTCCATCTGTTTTTTCAACTTGGGTGACAGGGTATCACCTGTTTTCAACTTGGGTATCACCTGTTACCTCCCAAGCACATTCACAGGAAACTGGATCAGAATGTGGAGTAGCCGGGACTCAAACCCTGTTCTGTGATATGGGATGCAGGTGTCTGAAGTGGCCTCTTATCCTGCCAATACTAGCTCCAATGTTTCAATAACTCATCTTTTAATTTCCTAATTTTATGAATGTTGCAAAGATCAAATTTATGTAGGTCTGTATGTATATGTATATTTTTAAAACCACAAGAAAGGGACACGTTTTTAAACTGAAAGTTGTTTCTAAAGTTGAAAAAAGTTTACCTACATATTTAAAAAATAAATACTTATGTAAATTTTGGCTGACAATGAGGCAATGGCATTAAAAAAATTACAAAAGACATGATGTTTCCTTTTAACCAGTTAGACCATCTGGAGAAATAATAATGAATAAAGCACCATTTCTAGAGAGAGACATTCTACTTTTATTTTTGGTTTGGATTTCAATCTAATATGCACATCTAGATAGAAAGTTAATAATCATATTCCATGAATCTATCCATGATTCATATCCATGAATCCTTGGAAGCTGTCCAAAACAAAGATGCTACTAGAAAATATGGCATCTGACTAGCTCAACATTAAATTTAATCCAAAACATATGCTGAGCATATAAATGAGCCAGATATAGGTCTAGTAGTTAAGAAATAAATATTAATAATACAATGGCTCTGTCCTCTGAAACTCATTGTCTATTAAAGGACACAAGGATACTCAGGGTAATTATCATGCAAATAAGGCTGCTACAAATATTTTGAGAGTGCAGTGATTAATATTTCCTTTGTGAAACAGGAAATTCTCAGACAAAGTGATATTTGGTCAGGATTTATTTAAAGATCTATTTAAAAGTCAGAGATACAAAGAAGGAAAGACAGGGAGAGAGAGAGAGTGAGAGAGAGAGAGAGAGGGAAAAAAAAGATCTTCCATCTGCTGGCTCACTCCCCAGATGGCCACAATGGCCAGGCTTGGGCCATGCTGAAGTCAGAAGCTTCATGCAGGTCTCCTACATGTGTGGCAGGGGCCCAAACCCTTGGACTATCTTCCATTGCATTTCGCAGGCCACTAGCAGGGAACTCTGTTATAATTGGAGCAGTCAGGAGATGAACCAGTGTATACATGGGGCGCCCAAGTTGCGGGCAGTGGGTTTACCAGTTTTGTCACAATGCAGCCCCTTTTAGGTGTTTTTAAGGTCTAATCAAACATCAAAAGGCAGAAATTCTGTTCCTTAACTTGACCATGGCCTGAGAGCTGCTGGTAATCACAGAACTTGTAGAAAATGGCAAAATTCTGATGATGCTCATGGGAATGGTATGTTTATCAGAATAGCAGAGGAAAAAGAAATTTAGGTTAAAACAAGTGAATGAGTTTGGGGGAAGAAAGTCCTCTGAATAATTAGCTACATCAAATGCTGTTGTGAAAGTTGAAGCAAGATATCACGAGGAGCTATTTTCCTGGAAGAGTTCATTAAGAATGGTGAAGAAAAAGGGGAAACTGAGAGTACAAATAGATTTTGAAGAAGTTTTGTTAATAAAGTGAAAGAAAAATAGAGCTGGAAGGCAGATATATTCAATTTTTTTGGTGCAATCATGAGAAATAGGATATTTGTTGATGATGGGGATGATGCTGTGATGAGGGAAATATTTTGACGTCCTTGAGTATGGACAAATAATCAGGACCATAGGAAATAAGCACATTCTCAGTAATGGGACACAAACCATAAAAATAGGGGGCCAGTGGATTCTGTTCAGCAGATTGCAGACTGAAGTCATAGTGCAGGTGGAAATTGTTTTATATTCCAATTCTCTTTATGAAGCAGAATGAAACAGCATCAGCTTACACTGATGAGGAAGGAGATTGTAACTTTCAAGGATGAACAAAGAATTTAAAGTCCTACTCCATATTTAACAGGAAAGACAATTGACTAAGGATCAAAATTCTCTTCTGGTGATCATCAATTTAAAGTTAGAATAGTTACATGAGTGTGCATTAGTTGGAGGAAAGTGCAGTTGATGAAAATATGAATGGCTGGGCATTCTCTACCTCACAGGAAAACCACTATCAGAACATGCCTGCGGCTACAGATTTCTAATTTAGGCAACTGAAGATCAGAGTTGAACTGAGTACCCCCTTGACTTTTGTCCTCTTAAAGATTTGCTCTCACCTGCTTCAACAAAAACCAGGAAGAAGAGGAAGCTAGGTAGTAGAAGCAACATAAAGATACGTGGCAGGCCATTAATGGCTGCTTTACAGAGTAATCTACCACCAAGGAGACCCAAAAGGCCAGACCACTGCATTGGTTTTCAATGTGAAAGCCAGGGCTTCAGTAGAAGTCAACTTGTGAAGAACCCTAGCAGCTTTGCCAGCCAGGAGTTGGATCACTGTAAATGGAGCTGACCTGGAGTCAAAGGACTCCCAGGTCAGAGACACAGATCTTGTTGGCTCTAAACCGCAAAGCCCTTCACTTGGCCCAGCTTCCAACGTAACCACTGCTTTTGAGGGGACAGCCAAGTAGGGTCAGCAACACTGCAGGCAGAACTGTAAATTTCCTTTTAGAGATGCCACCAACCTTCTCTTCAAGCCAGCTCTTCTCCTAGGCTAGCTAGGTAATTGAAGTCAACAGGGTGCCTTCCCTAAGGAGGTCACACCTCCCTTATGACATCATACCCCATGTGAAGAGATAGATAAATCTGGGCCTCATGACTAGCAAGGCCTTAAAGCCCACTTCATTATTATCAAGTCCCTACTGTCAGTTTCTATGGGAAAACTTGCTCTTGGTTGAGACAGCACCTTTTATAGGTCCTTTAGTAATGACTTTGTCCTTTGTTTTAGACCATTTGAGTTTAATCTGCTTGTTAGATTCATTTTCTCCAAACTTGAAATTGAAATTCTAGGTGGCCATGTACATGAAACCTTGAATGGAAGATGTTTCTGCAAGCTGGCACTGCCGTCCCCCTCAAGAAGCCACCTCCCACTGGGAAGCCACCTCCTGCTGGAACCCTGCCTTGAATGCCATTACCAGCAATGTCCCATTTCAGTATGAAGCAGCCAGAGCAATCATCACCCAATCCCCCTAGCAGAAGTTAGGGTCCATCCTTCTGTGTGTGTGGTGGGGGGATGTGAGGAGTCAGATAGCTTAATAGCAGTCAGTGGAAATTGGGGTGTATTTTCTTAGGAATCTCCAGTTTTACTGTGAAAATAGCAAAGGAATGGTGATTTCAGCCTCCTGAGCTCACAGTTTGCTGTGAAAACAGATTGCCTACCCCACCCTTCAGGATGGCTTTTTGATTTTATCTTGAGCAATCCAGACAGGATAGAGGATTGCAAATCAGGTCTTTCCATGGGTTTTGTCCCCAACTGGTAAATGAATGTCAATCTGATTCTTGAGGTTTTATTTTTCTTTTTCAAAAATTGTGCTTAAAAACCCAGTACTGACAGCCTCTCTGGGTTTTGCTTCTCTTGGAGCCCCCTCCTCCATGCCACTCTGGCTGGACAACTCTGACTCTAATAAATCTTGCTTTTAAATCTAAAAAAAAATAAAATAGGAATGGGATAAGTTGTTAGATTTAAAATCTGCAAAAAAGGAGAACCAAAAGAATGGAGGCAAATTCCAGAATGATTGATCTTTAATTGCATTTAACTAAGGAGGAAGCAAAATTCATGAAGAGGGTACAAGAAGTGGATTAGAAGCTTTTATGACAATTGTTTTGAGCTTCCATTTAGGTTAACTTGCTGTCAGTGCTGATACTACAGAGTGTGAGCTGCAAAAGCATTGTGATAATGGAGTGACTGAAGTAGGAAGTGGTACATTTGAGGGTGATATCATTGACTAAAGGAAATTAGATATACAAATGAAAGTTTAAGGTATTGGGATGATAATTTCTAATGTTATTATAAGAATGATATCTGGGCTATTATATTATTTTTGATGTGTCTTTATGTAGTCTTTGTCTTTGAGACAAAGACAACCAAGTTAAACAAAATATTCAAGAGAAGAGCTTGGATGTGTTATAGTTGACTACAACAAGGAGGGGATACTGAAGGTGAAAATTTTTCACATGAAATTGAAGCTAGGGATTCAGTGAAGGAAATATTCCCAGAGGAGCTTACAGATTAAGGATGCTTTTATTATTGGTACGGGGATTAATATAACATGATAATGGTTAAGGAAATGGGGAAATGGTGTCAGGATGAAGAATTAGTGTAGGAGCATATAAATATTACAGTATAACATATAAAGTATACAGTATAACATATAAATATTAATATATTATAATCTATTATTCTGGGAACCTTGTAGTAGGGAAAAGATAAATTACAGAGTAAATACTGGGGTCCTAAGGCTATAGAAAGTAGTGGAAGGAAGAATTAAGGAAGTCTCCACAAGGCTGAGAACAAATTTAGAGTAATCCATCCAATATTGTACTGATGTTCAGATTCCAATAGTAATGTTAACAGTCTTATTTTAAAATCAATCCAAAATGAAGCAAAGATCTCACCCTAAGAAGCACATTTTAAAGTTTTAAGAAATATATAAAAATATCTCTATATCCTGCATGAAGAAAAAAAGATTATTTAAACAGAATTCATAAAAGGACAAACATAAAAATGTCTATTTTTCTCCAAAAATTAATATTTTGAGAAATAAAAGATAACTTAAAGCTAGAAGAAGACATTTGTAATGCATACAACCAGCAAACTCATCTATAGAACATTTAAAATTATTCAACTACAAGATTATCATAAACTGCCCTACAGAAAAATTATAAAATACTATGAGCATACAATCCATATAAGATGGGATCTAAGAAAAAAATCCAAACAAATTCTCAGCTTCCTTGGGAAACATAATCGAAACCGCAAGCAATGAGAAATATCAACTAGCCCGTGTTCTGTATTTGTGTAAATATAAAAATATCACAATCCCAAATGCTTTGAGAAGATGGACAAAGTATATAGATTTTATTATGGTGAACATAGAACCATCACAATGAAATTCAAAATATTCATGCAACATGTAGTAAAGTTAAAGTTTCCAATTCTCATGACCCAGAAACTCTACTCTTGATATATGAATGCAATTGTGAAAGATTCTGGTTTATATAGGCCAAGAGAAGTACAGAGTGCTTATAGCAGCATTGTTTATAAGGTCAGGGGTTCTTGGAATTTCTCCAAATGTGTTCACCTCCAGGGGTCTTTTGAATACCAGTGATCAAAATTCCCTCTATACAACAGCCTATTTATTTATCCTGATAAGAGGAAGCTTAACATCATCTTTCTCATCCTAATATTCATTAGATAATTCAACAGTTTCAGTCTATGGTAACTATTTGAAACCATTCAGTGCATCCGCGATAACCTGTCCTTCTTATTTCCTCATCTATTCTACCTTCAAAGACATTCTCATCTTCTCCTTTTCTATCATTCTTCTCCTCTAAACACATTCCTGAATCCCCAATCACCATACCCTAACCTTCCATGTAATTACATTATGCTCCCAAAACATGTACCAATATCCCTCTTCCTAAGGTTTACAAAGACACTAGCAACCTTAAACCTGCTCAGCCAGTGTTCAGATGCTGGGGATGGCAAGGTAAATTATCTCAACTGCCTCTTCTTGGTCTTTGTGCAGCTCACGTACTATAATAAAGGATTACCCTGATACACAAAAAAGGAGAATATTTTCCAAAGTTTCTAAAGACTCACCCATTAGTAAACCATTTCTTATGGGTCCATATTGTTTGCAAAAGTCAGTTGTTTCAGATTCAATGAAGAATTATAATTTATATAACAAAATAAAAATATATCTGAGGTATACAATAGAGCTAAAGAGTTTGAAGAAAAACATCTAAATTTCATCATTGTGACTTTCATCTAAAATAAGCTGATGGAAGAATCAAGAGTACAGACAACAAAGAGGTGAGTTTGTCTATAAATGATGTTTAGAAAATACCTGGAGGATTATTCAGGACTATCTCTAAATAGCTATACATTGGCTCCATTAGTGTAGAATTTTGTTACTGAGCTCTGCATCAAACTGGATGAAGCTATTGACAAACATCAAATTAATTGACGCAATGTCCTTCCCTCTTTAATACAACACATGCCACTAAAATTAAGCCCATACAACAGGGATCTTATGGCTTTCAAATTAAATATGATAGCCTCTCTCCTCCATTTCCTTACAGGAACAATGTTCATAGACCTCCAGTGGATGCTTGAAACAACAGAAAATACTGCATCATATTTTTACTATTATAAAATTTAAATTATAAATTAGAGACCTAAGAGTTGAACAACAATAGCAAAATACAACAACTATTATAATATACTGTAATAAAAGTTATGTTAATGTAATTTCTCTCTCTCAAAATATCTTACTGTACACCCATCTGCTTGTAATGAAGTAAGCTATTAAAATGACTGTGATAAGATGAAGTGAGTTGGATAGTGATGTAGAATGAAGCTACTACGTAAAGATCAGTTGAATACAGCACTGCAATATCTAGACATTCTATCTCAGTCAATCCGACAACTGAGACAGCTGTTAAGTGACTAACGGCACATAGTAAGTACAGTATGAGCATACTGGATGAATGGATGATTAATGTCTGAGATGCAATGAAGAACTGCAAATTTCATCACACTACTTGGAACAGTGTACAATTTAAGCTGTATGAATTGCTTATTTCTGCATCTTTTTTCTCCCACTATTTTCAGACCATGGTTGACCACAGGCAACTGAAATTGAGGAAAGTAAACCAAAAGATAAGGACAACTGTAACTACAAGAAACTCATCCCAAAGCCTTAGTAACAGCCTTGACTATACCAAAGTCTTTAATGTACAAAGGCTCTGTAAATGCTGCAAAGGAAAGAAGCAACTTGAGTGAAGATCACCTGATTTTAAAAACAAACATGCAACTGCAATCAATGAGTCCTTTCAAAGGGATCTGTTCTTCCTTGCTCAAACTAGACTTAAATATTCCAGGTGAAATGCTATCCCAGGCAATAGGCACCATAAAGAAACATGGAATTTACCCTCCACACCCCACAATCTCTACTGTAAGGCTCTGAGAGCACAAACTATCTCTGTGGTGCAGTTTACTGTGTGACTTTTATTTCTCATGAAATATTTTTCTATGTCTCTTGAAAATCATGCTGCCTAGCATAGGTTTCTATTAAGTTCCACAAACACTATTAATCTATTAAGTGAAAATTCGCTCCTAATTGCAATATTAATATTTCATATTTGCCTGAGGGACTAATGTTTGAAGTCCCAGATTCCTCCTTAACTCATCGTTGCTCACTAACAGCTCAGAAAGATCACCTCGCTTTTTTGTCTCTAAATCCACTACATATTCTCCACATTTAGAACCTTCTTGTTCATGTTCCTCACTTATTGTGGGCCACAGGAATGATAGATACAGAAAAAAAAAGATTTGGGGGCACATTGGAAAATAGAATTGTTAAAGGTATATCTAGAGCCCTCTATCACTCCTGAAGCTACCCCATTATCTTTAAAACCTGAGGTAATTAATGGTCATAAACTATTATTCAAACAATAAGAAGAATTTTTGTTTCTATCCCTAACCCTTACAACAGACCAATTTATTTGGCCAATAACAGAAAAAGATATCAATTGTCTATGATTTTTAGTCCAAAATAAAATAGTAAAATCAGGATTCTCATTTGTTCCAAATCCCAATACTACCCTCACTTCCATATGCTCTAGGGTTAACTCATTTTGTCATTGTTGAATTATGCTCTCCTTTTTTCAACCTACTCCCTCAACGACACTTCCAATATTTATTCACCTTCAAAAGAAAACATTAAATATACTGGAAGAGTCATGCCTCATGCACTTACAGAATCCTCTTTTTCTTTTGGCCAAGTCTAGGAGATTTGATCAGCACTTGCCATCCATCATTTATGCAACAGGTAGATGACCTCTGTCTTTGTTCTACAACATTCAACATTTATTTACAAGACTAAATCCATTTCAAACCTTGAACAAGAATGGGCATAAGGACTCAAGAGATGAATTTCTGCTGCCGCACAGTCCCCAAGTGTACTGTTCAGGTCACATTATTTCTCTCAAGGAGATTCCTTCTCATCCATTGTCATTAAGATCACCTCCTAACTACCCCAAATACCTTAAAATAAACAACAGCTCTAGGGCTAAAACTGATTGACTATTGTGGGACATGGATTATTTATAATTAATATTCTCCAATCCAGGGCTTTCTAAGACTACTTCACTATTACAGAATATGATTCCTCATTTATTTGCAATATCTTATCTTTTATATTTCATGACTAACCAGATGGTATCTGAATCGCTACAGTAGGTCTTCTATAACAGCATCAAAATTTCAAAAAACTTTCTTCTCCTTTGCCCTTGCTTTAGAACCTCCTAACTCTTCTCTTCTCTTCTCTTCTCCCTGTTTATTCTTGAAAGACATGCTTTAGACATCTTTTCTCGAAACCATAATGGATATCAGCGGCCTATCCAATGTTCTAACTTTATCCCAGGTTCTGGAAGCTCTCTTTCCTTAGTCTCAAGAGTAATCACCATGGCACGATTAGTTCAAACTATAAGCCTACTTTCTGCTAGGTCATAACCTAAAACTCTATGTACCCCATGCACTTAAGGCCCATTTCAAACTGAGATAATGCAACACATTTCAGCTTCTTGATTCATTTCTTATGAAATTTTTCTGCTGTCTGCTCACATCACAAAACAGAGTCAAACATTTCAATCCTGTCACACTCCCTTCTGTCCCTACCAACACTGTCACATGATTGGATTATGGTAGCTTGATCTTCAATTGTTATGCTCTCCACAGTGACCTCTTGAAAATATGGATCTTACCCTGCTGTTGATGGTTCCTATCTCCATACTTCAGGAGGAATCTGTATGTCATTACAGGCTGCCCCAAATATCATAGATAGAAATTTATCTATGCAAAAAACAGCTCTGATCACTAAACTTGTGGCTCTCACAGGAACCTGTTCTTTGGTTAAAAAGAAGAAATTTAACATCTACACACATTGTAAACAGGTTATTGAGTTAATCATGATGTTGGTATATTATAGAAAACCAGAGATTTGGTGACTACTTCTGGGGCACCAATTAAAAATGGAAAACGGATACCGACTTTGTGGAAATGATTATTATCAAAAATGGTAGCAAATGTTGTCTAAAAGTTTTTACAAGGAACAAAATCCTTGATGCAAAAGAAAATTCCCTGATTGATAAATATTCTAAGCTGCCAGCTCCAAAACTGTTGCACTCTCATCACAATCAGACAAAATCCTCAACTACTCTGCTGATCACCTGATCCTCTAATTGAGGAATTTAAAATCTCCCATTTTTTTAAAGTGAACATGAAAAGACCCACTGAATACAAGTCAGATGTTTTGCCTAGTAGACGAACTTCAGAGACATCTATCTAGCTGCCTAATCTCTCTCGAGTCCCCCTGCCAGAAATTTCCTTGCTGGCCTTTATATAAACACTCTCTGTGGAAGGAAAAAACTAAATAAACTGTTCTATCTGTATTGTTGGGGATATTAAGTGCACTATGCTCTTCTCCCATGTATCAAAAACTTAACATGGGTAACATTGAAAAGGCAAGATAAAAAAGGAAACCCTTCCACTGGACTTTTCTTTATGGATTATTAAACTTTATTTAATTCCCTGAATCTCATAAACTTGAATATATTCTTGTGACTATGATGATGTTCCATTTGGTGACAGAATACTTTATGAGAAATGCACTAAACTAGAAGTGAGTCCTCGTGGGAAGTTCAGGAAATATACTTACACAGCCTAAGATGGGTACAACGTCATGGTGCCATTGTATATGCTGTCCATCACTGACCAAAATGGATTTACCCAGTATGTAACTGTGTAGGTATTTTTCTTTCTAATGGCTTAAATCTTTCTCTTGTAAAAGGACCAGTGCCAATACTGTTACACAGCTTCTGTTAGAGCCAGTATTACCCACACAAGAAATTTCATTGACTCTTTCAGGTAACTGAAGGACTCATTTCATAGGTAGAGTTGTCTAACAAATCCAAAATTGTCTTCCTCTAATCTGAAAATTATGTCGTCCTTATCATCCTCATTTATCTAGAATAAGAGAACTAAAGCTGTTAAAGTTGTACCTTTGTAAATTGACAAAGGAATTTAATTGCTCTTGGCCTAAAATTCTATGCTGACCTGATTGCCCTCCAGCCTTCTCCTGTGGCTCACACTGACTTTTATCGTGTGAAATAATAAAGGGCCCACACGTGAGAAGTCTATATGAGTGCAGAATTCTCATCTGATCACCTTGGAATTTTAAATACCACTAGAGATTTAATGATCAATTATAGCTCTACTTTCCATCAGTAAGTTCAGGCTAATTTTTTATCCAAGCCTTCCATTCAAGCCAATTCACATTCTAAAAGCCACAAACTTAGCTTTCTAGAAAATTGGGATTCCTAATTTGGAAGGTCCTTACACGTTCTCTTCACCACTAACTCTACAGCCAAAATCAAGGCGAGTGGGCAGCAACCAGGGATCCATTTGTATCAACCAAAAAGGTACGAAAGTCAGTATGAATGGAAAATACAATGAACTCACATTCGAGACCTGAAACAGAGGTTCTCTTGAGAACATGATTACATGAGATGGACATCATTCCCAAGAACATAGGGTGGTGCTCTAAATCCTCTGGAATTGCTTGTGGTTCTTCCCAAGCAAACATTTGTGTCATATTTGGAGAAACTGCTGTATTTATGTTCCCTGAAAATGCTCTGATATTTATTCTATTACAAAAACAAGCTCAATTAACAAACAAGGAAATACATTGGCTCACTAGTGCATTCCTAACTCCATCATCACCTCAGAACACTGCCTTAGGTGAGGCTGCTTTTAAAAAAAGTTCTGTAAACTTGGGCCGGCGCCGCGGCTCACTAGGCTGATCCTCCGCCTTGCAGCGCCGGCAAACCGAGTTCTAGTCCCGGTTGGGGTGCCGGATTCTGTCCCGGTTGCCCCTCTTCCAGGCCAGCTCTCTGCTATGGCCAGGGAGTGCAGTGGAGGATGGCCCAAGTCCTTGGGCCCTGCACCCCATGGGAGACCAGGAGAAGCACCTGGCTCCTGGCTTCGGATCAGCGCAGTGCTGCGGCGGCCATTAGAGGGTGAACCAACAGCAAAGGAAGACCTTTCTCTCTGTCTCTCTCTCTCTCACTGTCCACTCTGCCTGTAAAATAAAAAAATAAATAAATAAAAAATAAAAAAAGTTCTGTAAACTGGTGGCTTGTTAACAAAGATTTATTTCTCATAGTTCTAGGGGCTGTCGAGTCTAAGATCAAGATGTAGATAAATCTGATGTCAAGTGAGGGTCCTTTCTCCATGGAGAAATTTGCTGTCTACAAAGGGTGGGTGGGGCAAAGCTAGCTCTCTGGGTGTCTTCTGTAAGGGCAGTGATGCCATTTATGAAAGTGGAAGCTTCCCGATGTACCCAACTTTCAGGTACTATCCCACTGGGGTTAGTTCTTTTTTTAATTTAATAAACTAATTACTTTACTTATTTTCTCAGAGAAACCATTCATTTATGGAATACAGACTTCATGCATTTCTTTTTTTTTAAGATTTATTTATTTGAAAATCAGAGTTACACAGAGAAGGAGAGGCAGAGAGAGAGAGAGAGAGAGAGAGAGAGGTCTTCCATCTGCTGGTTCATTCCCTAACTGGCCGCAATGGCTGAGATGCACTAATCCAAAGCCAGGAGCCAGGAGCTTCTTCTGGGTCTCCCACATGGGTGCAGGGGCCCAAGGACTTGGGCCGTCTTCTACTGCTTTCCCAGGCCATAGCAGAGAGCTGGATCAGAAGTGGAGCAGCATGGACTCCAACCAGAGCCCATAAGGGATGCTGGCACAGCAAGTGGAGGCTTTACCTGCTACGCCACAGTGCTGGACACTTTCATGCATTTCATAAGTACAACTTTAGGAATATAGTTATTCTTCCCCATAGCCGCCTTCCCACCCAAACTCCTACCCTCTGCCTCCTCCCTTTCTCTTTCCCATTCCTAGTCCCATTCTCCATTTTCAATTAACTTTATACACAGAAGACTAACTCTATGCTAAGTAAAGAGTTCAACAATTAGCACAAAAAACCCACAAAACTGTTCAACAGTCAAAACAAAGGGTGTTCAAAATCATTGCATCACAGTTAATTTCTCTTCTTTTCTCTTTTTTTGAGAAACTTAACCTAAAGAAGCACTCAAGAATGATACAACTTTTGTGAACACTTAGACATAATCATAACTTATGAGACATAAGAATATTCTCCATTTAATACATTAAAAGAAAATAAGTCATTAAGAACAAGCTTTATCAATAATTAAGGAAGCACCTAAATAAACAAGCAATGGAGTTGGACACTTAGGCATAACTAAAATTTATGAGACATAAGACTATCCTCCACTTAATAAACTAAAACAAATTAAATTTTTGAGAACAAATTTTACTATTAACTCTCATAACACAACTTGAGGACAGAGGTCTTGCATGGGAAGTATGTGCACAGCAACTCCTGTTGTTAATTTAATGATTAACACTCTATGTATGATGTCAGTGATCACCTGAGGCTCTTGAGAAGAGCTGCCCAGGTTATGGAAGCCTTTTGAATCCACAAACTCTTTCAGTATTTAGCAGAGGCTGTAAGCAAAGTGGAAATTCTCTCCTCCCTTCAGAGAAAAATATCTCCTTCTTTGATGCCCCCTTCTTTCCACTTGGGTGGGGATTAGTTTTAACATAAATTTTGGTGTACAAAAGCTTTTACACCGTAGTAGGCCTATTGTGTTGCAAAACCTCAAATATTGTGTTTTTTTAACTTTAATATCTGTATTTATTATTTTCTTAGAAAAAATTCTCTAAGACCCTGCAAAAATCTGGCAGTCAAATAACACTCAACAAGTGACATGCTGAGGGGGCTGGCACTGTGGTGCAGTAGGTTAATCCTCCACCTTGGGCGCTGGCATCCCATATAGGTGCTGGTTCTGGTCCCGGCTACCTTCTTCCAACCCAGCTCTCTGCCATGGCCTGGGAAAGCAGTGGAGGATGGCCCAAGTCCTTGGGCCCCTGCACCCGCATGGGAGACCAGGAAGAAGCACCTGGCCTTGGATCGATGCAGCTCCTGTTGTTGTGGCCATTTGGGGAGTGAACCAGCAGATGGAAGACCTTTCTCTCTGTCTCTCCCTCTCACTGTCTGTAACTCTACCTCTCAAATAAATAAATAAAATCTTTAATAAACAATGACATGCTGATCTTCAAAGGCAGCAAAAATGTTAGGGCCATCCTACCCCAGGGAACTACAAAGGTGAACTTTACAATGCATCTTATTCCAATCCTGTCCAAGCTTAAGGACAATCTTCGTCCATCTTAATCAATAGAGGGGTTGACCAAGTGCATACTATTGTCTATTGCTTGCTCAGTGGCTTGGCTTGTCCAAATGTTCATCCCTACAGTGGTAGGATGCTTGTTCACAAGTTTAAGACAGCATGAAGGGGCAGAACATTCTTTCAGAACAGCTCATTATGAAAATCAGCTAACAACAGCCAGGAGCCTGTGCCATTACTGCCCAAATCCTGCTGGTTGCTCATTTCCATTTGCTTAAGCAATCTCTCCTCAAAATTTTTGCTAATCATACCTACTACTACCTATAAAAGAAAAGCCTTTTTTGTTTGATTTTTCAAATGCTTTCAGATGCTGAGGTCAGTGTTTTCTCTCCACTGAAGGTTTTTTCGAATAAAATATTTCCTTAAATAAAATCAGATTTAGTTTTTACAACATATTTAGAGTATTATGCAAGTAAAACTCTATTAGAGTTGTACTGTCTGTTTTGTGTCTATGGGTTATATATGCCACATATATAAATTTTCATCTTGTGGAACACTGCATAATGACAACCACCAATCAAGATTGATTACTTGCAGGTAAAAATGAGGTATAATTAGTAGATTGTGTTCATAGTAATCACAGAGGCAGCTTGAAAAACTTGGTACTATTTCAATTCATAATTTAGATTTGGGGTGTAAAGTGTTAATTTAATATTTATTTTTATTGTTTTTTAAAAATACTTCATTTTTTGAAAATGTATAGAGTCAATAAAGGAACAGGTAAACAAAAGTGATAATAACAGAAAAGGTGAGATTGTTGTTTGTAAATCTTTTTTTTTTTTTTTTTTTGACAGGCAGAGTTAGACAGTGAGAGAGAGAGAGAGAAAAAGATCTTCCTTCTGTTGGTTCACCCCCCAAATGGCTGCTATAGCCAGAGCTGTGCCGATCTGAAGCCAGGAGCCAGGCGCTTCCTCCTTGTCTCCCATGTGGGTGCAGGGCCCAAGCACCTGGGCCATCCTCCACTGCCTTCCTGGGCCACAGCAGAGAGCTGGACTGGAAGAGGAGCAACTAGGACAGAATCCAGGGCCCCAAACAGGACTAGAACCCAGGGTGCAGGCATTGCAGCGGAGGATTAGCCCAGTGAGCCGCGGTGCCAGCCGAGATTGTTGTTTGGCTAAAAATTTTTACATACGCACTTTATTAGTGATGCTAATATCATGTATTCTTAAAACTGTACCTATAAATGTCATTGAATCTGTTAAATCTCATTAGAAATTTCAATTAAATGGGTTGTTGGTTTTGTTTTTGTGGAGTTTCTTGATCTCTTTGTAGATTCTGGTTATTAACCCTTTATCTGTTGCATAGTTTGCAAATATTTTTTCCCATTCTGTCGGTTGTCTTTTCACTCTCCTGACTGTTTCTTTTGCAGTACAGAAACTTCTCAATTTGATGCAATCCCAATAGTTGATTTTGGCTTTGACTGCCTGTGCCTCCCGGGTCTTTTAAGAGATGGGCCAAGGACCTCAATAGACATTTTTCAAAAGAGGAAATCCAAATGGCCAACAGGCACATGAAAAAATGTTCAAGGTCATTAGCAATCAGGGAAATGCAAATCAAAAGCACAATGAGGTTTCACCTCACCCCGGTTAGAATGGCTCACATGCAGAAATCTACCAACAACAGATGCTGGCGAGGATGTGGGGAAAAAGGAACACTAACCCACTGTTGGTGGGAATGCAAACTGGTCAAGCCACTATGGAAGTCAGTCTGGAGATCCCTCAGAAACCTGAAGATAACCCTACCGTTCGACCCAGCCATCCCACTCCTTGGAATTTACCCAAAGGAAATTAAATTGGCAAACAAAAAAGAGGTCTGCACCCTAATGTTTATTGCAGCTCAATTCACAATAGCTAAGACCTGGAACCAACCTAAATGCCCATCAACGGAGACTGGATAAAGAAATTATGGGATATGTACTCTTTAGAATAATATACCGCAGTAAGAAACAAAAAAATCCAGTCATTTGCAACAAAATGGAGGAATCTGGAACACATCATGCTGAGTGAAATAAGCCAGTCCCAAAGGGACAAATACCATATGTTCTCCCTGATCGGTGACGACTGACTGAACACCAAGAGGGAAACCTGTTGGAGTGAGGTGGACACTATGGGAAACGGTGGCTTGATCAGCATAGCCCTGACTGTTAATGAACAACTTAATACATTATCCCTCTTAGTAGTTTTTTTGTCTGTTCTACTTAATATGACTGGTTTAGATCTGTAATTGATGCACAGTTATTCTTAAGTGTTGAAAATTAACTGAAATGTGATCCCTGTTGAACATGGTGGTGGGAATGGGAGAGGGAAGAGATGTATAATTTGGGACATGCTCAGGCTGACTTGCCCCAAGTGGTGGAGTTGGAAGCATACCAGGGGATTCCAATTCAATCCCATCGAGGTGGCATGTACCAATGCCATCTCACTGTTCCAGGTGATCAGTTTCAGTTCACAGTTGGTCATGGTGGAGGGACTGGGAGTCAAAGGGAGCACACAGACAAGTCTAGTACCTGCTAACGCTAACCGATGGAGTAAATAAAGGGGAGAGTGATCCAACATGGGAAGTGAGATACTCAGCAGACTCATAGAATGGCAGATGTCCTAAATAGCACTCTGGCCTCAGAATCAGCCCTAAAGGCATTCGGAGCTGGCTGAAAAGCTCATGAGAGTATTTCAGGCATGGAAAGCCAAGACACTCTGGCAAAAGATCTCTGCAAGTGAGATCCCAGTGGAAAGAACAGGTCATCAAAGAAGGAGGTACCTTTCTCTGAAGGGAGGAGAGAACCTCTACTTTGACTATGACCTTGTCTAAACAAGATAAGAATCGGAGAACTCAGAGGGCTTCCATAGCCTTGGAAACTCATGACTGGAGCATAGGGAGATTACTGATGCCATAGACAGGAGTGTCAATTGGTAAAGTCAACAACAGGAGTCACTGTGCACTTACTCCTCATGTAGGATCTCTATCCTTAATGTGCTGTACATTGAGATTTAATGCTATAACGAGTACTCAAACAATATATTTCACTTTGTGTTTCTATGGGGGTGCAAACTGTTGAAATCCTTACTTAATGCATACTAAACTGATCCTCTGTAAAAAAAAAAAAAAAAAAAAAAAAAGAAATTATCAATTCCCAACTTGACTCTCACTGGGATTAAACATGACAATAGGTCTGCTCTGACTTCATCATCATTTAAAAAAAATCATCTATTATTTTTTCACTTTATGTTTCTGTGTGGGAGCAAACTGTTGAAATCCATACTTGATGTATACTAAGCTGATCTTCTGTATATTAAGATAATCAAAAATGAATCTTGATGTGAATGGAAGGGGAGAGGGAGTGGGAAAGGGGAGGGTTGTGGGTGGGAGGGACATTATGGGGGGGAAGCCATTGTAATCCATAAGTTGTACTTTGGAAATTTATATGCATTAAATAAAAGTTTAAAAAAAAAAGAAATTTCAATTAAAAAAATAAGAGTAGTTTTCAAACTGGATTTCGATCAAAAGCTTGGGCACCATGAATTCTGCCTTGGCACAATGTTTCTAAATATGAGGTTTGGTGTCAGACAGCCCTCAAATAAATCTGCTGTAGATACCTCTCTCTCTACTACCTGACCCCTTGTCTATGAGATGTAGCAAGTATATATCTTTGGGCTCTTATGAAACAAATGAAAGAAATAACTATGAAACAAATGAAAGAAATAACTAGATGCTTGAACTGTTAAAAATTATTCTTTAAGTAAAAGATTATGCAAAATATTGAGAGTAAGCTGTCTTGCACGTGGTTTGCACAGCCTAATTCAGGACCACATCATAACCTAAGACAACATGTTTGAAGGCACTCAGTTTCCTACATTTAGAAAGCAAAGTGGACGCAAAGCATTTTTTTTTTATTGGGACAGTTACATTATAATCCCAGCCCTGACACTAATTAAGTATATTGTTGAGTATCTAGTAGTAATATGCCACAGCACTGTGATGACTGCAAGGCAGAGGCTGTTAGATACAATAAATTAATTCCCTTCCCTTAAGAAGTTTTAATTTCCTCACCTACAAAATGAATGGCTTAAATTATTTAATATCATTGTTGTATTCCCCTCCAACAATTCATAAATAGCAATTCTTTTTTTTTTCAGACCTGATCAGGATATTTTAAATAACACTGAACTACCATATGGAAAGAAAAGTTATCCTTATGCACCTAAAACATAAGATTATACCTGAGTCTAAGACAAGGATTTCAGATCATTTAGGTCGATTATCAAAAATGATATAAATAGGGGCCAGCATTGTGACATAGCAGGTAAAGCTGCACCTGTGATACCAGCATCACATATGGGTGCAGGTTCATGCCCCAGATGCTCTTCTTCTGATCCACCTCCTTGCTTATGGCCTGGAAAAGACAATAAAAGATGACCCAAGTATTTGGGATCCTGTGGCCCAAATGGGAGACCCAGATAAAGTTCCTGGCGCCTGGCTTCAACTAGGCTCTGTCCTGGCTATTGAGGCCATCTGGGGAGTGAACCAGTGGATGGAAGATCTCTCTCTCTCTCTCTTTCTTTTTTTTTAAAGATTTATTTATTTAGTTGAGAGTTACACAGTGAGAGAAGGAGAGGTAGAGAGAGAGAGAGAGAGAGGTCTTCCATCGCTGATTCATTCCCCAAATGGCCATAGTGGCCAGAGTTGCCCTGGTCCAAAGCCAGGAGCTAGGAACTTCTGGATCTTCCACGTGGGTATAGGGGCCCAAGGATTTGAGCCATCTTCTACTGCTTTCCCAGGCCATAGCAGAGAGCTGGATCAGAAGTGGAGCAGCCAGGACTTGAACTGGTGCCTTTATGGGATGCCAGCACTGCAGGTGGCGGCTTTACCCACTACGCCACAACGTCGGCCCCATAAATCATTCTAAAAATAGATACCTGGGCTAAATAATGTTGGAGTTTGTGAACTCAAGAGGATTCCATAGCCTTGGCAGCTCATGACAAGAGCCTCGGGTGATTACTAATATCACAAATAAGAGTGTCAAATGTTAAATCAACAACAGGAGTCACTGTGCTCCCCATGTAGGACCTCTATCCTTAATGTGTTGTACTATGAGAATTAATGGTAAAACTAGTCTTCAAACAATACTTTATACTTTGTGTGTATGTGTGGATGCAAACTGTTGAACTCTTTACTTAGTACAGAGTTGATCTTCTGTATATAAAGATAATTAAAATGAATCTTAATGAAGAATGGGATGGGAGAGGGAGTAGGAGATGGGATGGTTTGTGGATGGGTTGGTGGTTTGGGGGGAAGAACTGCTATAATCCAAAAGTTGTACTTTTGAAATTTATATTTATTAAATAAAAGTTTTCTATTAAAAAAGAAAAAATAGATACCTGGCAAAAGCAGGATTGGGGATATGAAGGGGTGCGAAGTCTGAAGAAATTATTGTGTGATGGTATGGCTAAACTTTCCACATTAACTAAAATATATTCCATTTTTCCTGCTATCTGCTTCGTCCCATTTTACCTTCTTTTGCTGGTGGTAAACTTAACGTTTATAAATTTTGTTGATTAATATCCTTGTTACGATCTTTGTCCCAAATCCCTATAATACATTATAAACACAGTCAGAATACTCTGTTTAAAATTGTCGGTGTCATATGATTATCCAGGTACAAGCTCAGAATGGCTTCACTTTGGATGGCAATAAGAAACACACCTCTGTGGCTCATGCAGCAGGAAGTGGTGTGTCCTCTGCCTGTGCTCTCTTTCCTGGCCCAGCTTCCACTTCTCTTCTCTGGGAAAGGAAAATGAGACATAGTACATCAATGTTTAATCAACTATCGCTGAAATAGTATCCACAGATTAGAAATTGAATGTGGTCTGTTTATGTTTTATTTATTGAATTCTTTATTTATAATCCTTTGACCATAATATGAATCAGAAATATGTTATCTCAAAGAATAGTAGCTTAAATATTAAACAAAGAAATAGGCTGCTATTAAATGTTCACCAAAAAGTAAGAGACCCCATGACTAAAAATATATTCATTTTATCTGTAATATTAATAGATGAGCTATGTACAAATTAAATGTTCTGATTATTTTACCACTGTACACATATGTTTAAAAAAATATTTATTGGAGAGACAGAGATTGATGGAGAGTGAGCACTCCTCTCTCCTGATTCACTCTTCAAATGCCTACACTAAATCGGGAGCAGAGAATATTAGCCACGTCCTCCACAGAGGAACCTTGAACCCAATTACTTCTGCCTCCAAGGATCTACATTAGCAGGGATTTGGAGGCAAATGTTAGAGGCAGGTGTTAAAACCGAAAGGACTAAGAGTCAAAGGGAGCACATAAACAAGTCTAGTACCTGCTAACACTAACCGATAGAATAAATAAGGGGGAGAGTGATCCAACATGGGAAGTGAGATACTCAGCAGACTCATAGAATGGCAGATGTCCTAAATAGCACTCTGGCCTCAGAATCAGCCCTAAAGGCATTCGGAGCTGGCTGAAAAGCCCATGAGAGTATTTCAGGCATGGAAAGCCAAGACACTCTGGCAAAAGATCTCTGTGAGTGAGATCCCAGTGGAAAGAACAGGTCTTCAAAGAAGGAGGTACCTTTCTCTGAAGGGAGGAGAGAACCTCCACTTTGACTATGACCTTGTCTAAACAAGATAAGAATCGGAGAACTCAGAGGGCTTCCATAGCCTTGGAAACTCATGACTGGAGCATAGGGAGATTACTGATGCCATAGACAGGAGTGTCAATTGGTAAAGTCAACAACAGGAGTCACTGTGCACTTACTCCTCATGTAGGATCACTGTCCTTAATGTGCTATGCATTGAGATTTAATGCTATAACGAGTACTCAAACAATATATTTCACTTTGTGTTTCTATGGGGATGCAAACTGTTGAAATCTTTACTTAATGTATACTAAACTGATCCTCTGTAAAAAAAAAAAAGAAAAGAAAAGAAATTATTAACTCCCAACTTGACTCTCACTGGGATTAAACATGACAATAGGTCTGCTCTGACTTCATCATCATTTAAAAAAAATCATCTATTATTTTTCACTTTATGTTTCTGTGTGGGAGCAAACTGCTGAAATCCTTACTTAATGTATACTAAGCTGATCTTCTGTATATTAAGATAATCGAAAATGAATCTTGATGTGAATGGAAGGGGAGAGGGAGTGGGAAAGGGGAGGGTTGTGGGTGGGAGGGACGGTATGGGGGGGAAGCCATTGTAATCCATAAGTCGTACTTTGGAAATTTATATTCATTAAATAAAAGTTAAAAAAAAAAACAGATATTTTCATATGGGACATGAATGTCTTAAAAACTAGGGCCAAATGCTGGCTTCAATATATGAACTTTAAAGATTACTTTGAAAGGGGAAAAGTGGGGTAGGCACTGTGGCATAGCGGGTCAAGCCACAGCCTGCAGTGCTGGAATCCCGTGTGGGCTCCGATTTGAGTCTTAGCTGCTCCACTTCTGATCCAGCTCTCTGTTATGGCCTGGGAAAGCAGTAAAAGTTGGCCCAAGTCCTTGGGCCCCTCCACCCACGTGGAAACCTGGAAGAAGCTCCTGGCTCCTGGCTTCAGATCAAGACAGCTCCAGCCACTGCAGCCACGTGGGGTCATTGCAGCCACCTGAGGAGTGAATCAGCAATGGAAGAACTTTCTCTCTGCCTCTCTCTGAAACTCTGCCTTTCAAATAAATAAAAATAAATCTTTAAAAACAAGGGGGGGAGGAGAAATTATCTGATTAGAATCTTTATGAATTTTAACTGCTCCAAAACAATGCAGTAGATAAAATATTATGTCAAAAGATTTCTTTCATCATAAAAATACCATTAATCAATTTCTCAGTTTTCTGAACCATCTGTTTATGAATTCAGGATCAGTTATGCCTAACAAAATTTTCACAGAATATCAAAAAGGAGAATTGAAAGATCTCCATCTTCCTTGATACAATTGGACTTCTCCTATGTCAAGAATACACTTACACAGTCACACATGTAAATGAAGTAAAGTTCTAAAACTTTAATCCAAAACTTAACACATCCTTGTTTATATGGAAAGTTTTTCCATTAACTAGAATTTTGAGATGGGAAATTATTAGAGATTATATCTTAATGAATGAATATTAGAACAAGTAATGCATGTGTATATTTATGAACATTTACTATCCTAAATTTTAATTGCAAATATTCAATACCATTGCATAATATTTGAGAAACAATAACATATGAAACTGAAAATCAAATTTCAATATAAACTAAGAAATTGTTGGCCAGTTGTGGGTGTGGCTATTAACTTTCATCTTGGAACACCTACATTCCATATCCATCTATTTCAATTTCAGTGTTGACTCTTCTAATTTCAGCATCCTTCTAATGCATACCCTGAAAGACAACAGGTGATGGTTCAGAGTAATTAGGTATTTAGTTCCCTGCCACCTGCATGGGATACCCAAGTTGATTGGATTTCAGCCTATCCCAGTCACAGCTATTGTAGGCATTTAAGGAGGAATCAACATATAGAATACCTTTCCCTCTCTTTCCCTCTCTCTCTCTTTCTCTCTAATGAAATAAGCAAATAAAAATTCTAAAAAGTAACTTATCTTTTAAAAAAAAGCACAGTATGATTGAAAACGTTTACCTTCTTTCCAACCTGAAGCAAACTGAGCTACAAAGTATAAAATAATGTTGTTCTCAGTTTATTTATGTATGGTGGACATTTCCAATACACCACATGGCTATGCAATATTAGTTTCTTAGTGTCTATTGTACAAAATGGTTAATCCTTTTAATTGAATTTATTCATCATTCCAATCAAATAGTGTGCCAATTCAATAAAGAGATAATCCAAGACTGATTTAAAAGAGTATTGACAAGGGACTGAAAATCAGTAGGCAGTCCTTTAAGGAGAGTCTAGGTTCAAAGACTTTCAGAAATGTGAATGTTAGCTATTTGACTGAGTTAACTGATTAATTGAACTCCACATTCATCTAAAGTTAGTATCAAACCTCTGTTTAGAAATGGTCAAAACAGAACTTCTGAATTTAATTTTGTGAGAAATTTTTTGGTAATAGAACAGAGGTATACATCATCTGTCTCATCTTTTTCATAAGATTCCTACTAAAAATTAATGTGTTTATAAATTTAATTATTTCATTGTAGAAAAATTGTATCTCCCAACTACTATGTTTCATTTAAGATAATCTATGCCTAATATCTGGTGTAACATTATCTTTTTACACTGATTTTCTCTGGTATTTGGAATATAAGTAAAAATTCTAATTCCTTTCCAGACTGAACAAAATATTGTTTATATTTCTAGAAAAAAATCAAATTTCTTTGTATAGAGTCTTATTTTATTTATCTATGCTGTAGACTTCATCTCTTCATTATTTTTTCTTAGTTATTCTCAGCACTTGATGTGGATGAATAAAGGACTGAATAATGTTTTCACTACAGTTAAAATGAACATTAAAACTAACGTGATCTAGAGGTTAAGAAAGAACAGGAAGATCATAGATATTTGGGCAGTTGTCTGTCACACAGTCCTTGTATTGGCCAATTCTTCAGTGCCTCATATAGACATCACTTAGTGGCCAAAGCACTTGATCTTGCACAATAACCCAATGCTGAACAGGCATAAATTAAAAGCCTCACTTGACTTCACAGCTGGATAGATATAAAAGTACTCTAGCTGTAGCTACAAGGTTAGATCATTACCTTGCCCATTTGCCTACCAGAGCAGTTGTCTTGATGACTGTTTGATGGCAGGTTCTGATACACGTCAAACTTTGTATTCATACTCACACTTCAGTTCTTTAGTAAAGACCAGACAGTCAACAGAAGTATGAACAAATAGTCAAGAAGTGGGAAAAGAAAGTCAATCAATACAGGGAATTGATCAGATTTTGGAAGTCAATGTAACACTTTCTAGCAACTTACATGTCAGTAGTGTGTTATTATTTTCATGTATTAAACATCTTATTATTTCTCAGAAAGGTGCTTACTTTGCCAAAATTCATGATGTAAAAATATTTAGGTTTGGAGAAGGAAAATTTGGACAGATGGTCATTCAATCTGTATGCAAAATGTGTTTCATTGTAACAGAGAAAGGGAACCTGCCAGTAACTCATACTCTAGCTTTCTTTAAGCTAACTGAATACAAAGAAGAAAAAAATGTTAATTGCACTGGAATACCAATCACAGTAATTAAAACAAAACAGTAATCCCAGCATTAACAACAACAACAACAATAAAAGCATGCTCCAAATCTAGTAATGAATGCTGATAAATGTGATTTAAAAATAAGTTGTAAAACTTGAAGTTATTTTGAGTGATGATGTGTGAAATGAGGGCTTGGGGGCAATGTTATTCTTATTCCTTTTTGGAAACCTGAATGATTTCATATCTCCAGGGCTGGACTAACTCCATAATTCAGGCCGAGTGAATGCACTACTGCCAAGTCAGTAGACAGTGTTTCCAAGGGCAGCATAGCTCTCCTTCTATCCAAAGGGTGTGTAATATAGATTAATTTATGTGCCATCAAATAATATCACATGGTCTTCCTGAAAGCATTTTCCAGAGGTACATGTCACTCTTTTCATGAACTGTGTTTTCTAAACATTTATACCATTTCTTAGTGACTCCTGAGGTAACACCAACATAAAAACAATGCTAGGCTTAAAAAAGAAACAGTGTAATAATCAAAAAGAATTAAAAATATCAGGCACAGCCTTCTTCCTATATGGACTTCAAACCAAGGAATGTAATTAATGGTAAATACCTACAATAATCTTCAAATATGTTAATATTAATCCCCATAAATTAGTAGCAAGTATATTGATAGTTTATCATATTTTAACTCTATCAATGCATTGAGAATTTTTAAATAGCATAGTTTTTGAATTAATTAATATATTAATTCAAAAATATAAGAAAAAGACGAGAAAAAACATTTTTCTGTATATAATACCAGGTTAAGGACAGTTTTACCCTCATGTTGGTGAGAAGGGATACATATTCACAAATTGAACCAGTAAGTTAAAGGAACTCTGGGCTGGTTAAATGACTTTTGGAAGAGAACCATAGATGTATCCTTGTTAAAAACCATAATAATATGATAATATCAATATTTAGTATTCTGATCTCAGTACAATGATATGTGTTCTCGTGTTAATAAATGTAATAGGAAGAATTGTGAGGATGGTGAGAACGCACCTGCTGAACATTTGTGGAGCCAGTTCTGCTTCTAACCTTGCAGGGATGGGAGCCTGAGGAAGTTCTTGCTGCTTTATTTAAGTCTTCTGATGCTTGAAATTGGGAACATTCTACATGGCTCACAATGTTTGTGAATAGAATTCTTTCATACTTTTGACAAGAGGCTAATAATGTCCATTCCAGTCTTGTATTACAATTGGCAATGTAGTAAAGTGAATTTATTTTTTAAAATCTGCTTGTTGTTTAAAAGAATTGATGAAACCTTGTAGCTGGAACAATTACATTATACTAGATGTGTACTGAGATGAATTCTAACATAGATCACTTGACATATTTGTGAGAAAGGGGCTATATGATGTGTGAGTGTTGCAAATTAAAACTAAGATTAATTCAAGTACTTTAGAGGGAGGTTTAAGCCACAACACCTATATTTTTTGAGTAGGAACTTCAGAAATTGTCATAAGACATTTTTTCCCATTTTATACATCCATCAGAACATTCTCTATGCACACGGTAAGACCATTTTACCACTCAGGGTAATTACACTGCAATAACAAACCACCAAAATCTCAGCTATTTAACCAGCAAAGGTTGATATCTTATCAGTGCTTCCTGTCCGCCATGTTGGCTATAGCTCTGATGAACATTGTCTTTTACTTGGGAGTAAGTAAGTGTGTGTGTGATGGGGAAATGGCAGGCTGAGTGAGCAGCCTAACAGGGAAACTGCTGTATAACAGTGGACGCAAAGGGGATCTGACGGGGCAGAATGAGTGCATAGTGGCTTAAGCCACCACTTGCGATGCACACATCCTATTTTGGAGCACTAATTTGAGTCCCAGCAACTCTACTTCTAATCCAGGTCCCTGCTAATGTGCTCTGGAAGCACCGATGATTATTTAGGTGGTTGAGTCACTGCCATCCATATGGGAGACCCAGATAAAGTCCCTGTCCGCTGCCTTCTACCTGGTCAAGCCCAAGCTGTTATGGCCATAAAGTGGCATGCAGTGTTTGTGAATAGAATTCTTTTATATTTTTTAGAGTTGGTTAATAGTGGTCATCTCATACTTCTGTACGTATATTAGAGCAAATTTATATCAAACGACCTGCTGTTAAAATAATTGCTGGACATTTAATTATTTATGAATAAACGTAATGTCTGGTATTTCTGCTTAAAATGTGTCAGACTGGAAGTGCTTATGTTGAGAAGGAAAGTTTATATATGTATTTTTTTTTTGACAGGCAGAGTGGACAGTGAGAGAGAGAGAGAGACAGAGAGAAAGGTCTTCCTTTGCCGTTGGTTCACCCTCCAATGACCGGCACACCGCGCTGATCCGATAGCAGGAGCCAGGTACTTCTCCTGGTCTCCCATGGGGTGCAGGGCCCAAGCACTTGGGCCATCCTCCACTGCACTCCCTGGCCACATCAGAGAGCTGGCCTGGAAGAGGGGCAACCGGGACAGAATCCGGCGCCCCGACTGGGACTAGAACCCGGTGTGCCGGCGCCGTAAGGCGGAGTATTAGCCTCGTGAGCCACGGCGCCGGCCAAGTTTATATTTTTTATCTTTAATTCCATTTTGCATGAACTTCTTAAAGGAATTACATATGTATATATATTATATATAATTAAACATATACACATATATAAACACATGTTTATATACATATAACGCATATACATATTAAAACATATAGACAGATGTGTTTAACTTTCAAATGTACCCATTATCAATTAAAAGCATCACTCTTGCTTCATTATACTTGCTTAAAGTCAAAGCTGTTTAAATCTAAATCTCTGTACTATAACTGGAAAGTTGAAGGTAGATGCACCACAAAAATAATTGTCTTATTTAATTTGGTTATAGTTGGGCTTTCTAATATTTTATTTTTAAAAATATGCTTTTTTACTTATTTTATTTATTTGGAGAGCAGAGAAATAGGGCAGGGAGGAATCAGAGATTCCACCTACTGTTTCACAGCCCAAATACACGTAACAGCTGGGATTGGGGTAGACCAGTGCTAGGGGCTTTAACTCAGAGTCTATCACGTGGGCGGTAGGTGGCCAGCTCTTTCAGTCATCACCTGACTCCCAGGATGTGGATTAGCAAGGATCCAGAGTGGAGATCAGCATCTGGCACCAAATGCAGGCAGTCCAGTATGGAATACCAGCACCCTAAGTTGCATGCTAGCCACTGACCCAAATATCTGCTGGCAATTCCACTTAAAATTCACAATCATAACCTTCCGTTGACTCCTAATGCTGCTCAGCATCCATACTGTATTTCCCTCAGAGGAACACGTTTTCACTTTTCCAGTCACTTTGATTCGTAAAGGTCACCTCTCCCGGATTTCAACCTCTCACTCCATACTCTTTCACCTGATGATCTTGCTCCCAACTTCTCTGACACAATAGGAGCAATCAAAAAGCATTGCATTACTACACCTACCATTTTCCTACCCGACCACCTGTAGCTCTGCTTTCTCAATGATTTTTGCCACTTCTTTTAGCACAAGTCCAGTCTTCAACTGTTCCTCAACTATTTTTATGAAAAAAAAATCTCCCACTTTTACCTCCTTCACAATATGTTCAAAAATTTTCTAGAATTCTTTGTCATCATTCTTAACAGCATAATAACATATTGTGATTTCTCTCATCAGAAAATGAATTCTAAAAATTAAAAAAGTTTTATTTCATTTTCTTATTTACTATTAAAATTGTGCTTTTACTATTAAATTGTGCTTAACCAATACACCATTCCCTCTGTACTGATAAACACTCACTCATTTTTTAAAAATAATAAGAGTATTTAATGAAGCTGATACCCCTCTTGTTCTTTCTGTTTTGTTAACAAAATGCCATCTAATTTTCTGTGTGTGTGTGTGTGTGTGTGTGTGATTTCCTATCTTTATGGCTGCTTATTTTCGATATTCTCTACTAGATTCTGTTAATCTGTTCAAACCTTTAACATTGAAATATTTTGAGCTCTTTCCATGGAATAGATTTTTTTTTTCTTTTTTTGTCTGCATGCACCTTTTGATCAGTCAGGATTTTGGCAATCACACTCTATGTATTGAACAAAGAGAGTTTGATGAAGGGACTATTTGTACAGGCAGGATTAAAGGAATTAACAATGGATAATAAAATATATAGTTACCAGTATTAGCAGGAAGGCTTTACTGGCATGAAGGGCTTAGCAGGGGATTGTGTTAAAAGATTCTATAGAGTTCTAGAGCTATAAAATTTTCAGTAGCATGCGAGAGCCAGATTACACTGGATGGCAGAGCTAAACAATTTAATTTCTATTTAATTCTATTTATTTGTAAGGCAGAACAAGACAGAGACATAAAGTTTGATTGCGTTTGCTGGCTCACTCCCCAGATGCCCACAATAGGGCTGGCCCAGGTCAAAGCCAGGAGACCGTGCAGGTAGCAGGAACCCAAGTGCTTGACTCATAATCTGCTGCCAATCATGGCACACATATGCAAAAACCTGGGGCAGAACTAGAATATATGGTACTTGAAACCAGGCACTCCATTATGGAATGCCCACGTCCCAAGAACCTGCTTAACATGCTATACTATGATACCTATCACCAAAGCTTATTGTTGAAGTCCCAAGAAGTTTGCCAGTTGGCAAGTAATAAAAAATGATGTAGATGAAAGTGCGGTTAAAGCAATTACAGTAGAATCAAAGAAATGATATCTAAATATTGGTATATCATAATTATCTTGTTATATTATGCTAGCATCTATCCTCTTCTGATAATTTATGTCTGTGTGATTGAAGCAATGCTGTATATTATTATGTGTCATGACTGCCTTTTTCCTAGCTTGACCATGATGGTGATACTTATGTCAGAGTAATTAGCAAATGCTGTAAAACAGGCCTTTGTCCCAGGCTTAGCCAATTTATCATAGATTTTTCAGCATGCCATTAAATTGAGGGCACATGGTAAGAACTATGGCATAGAGAAACACAGTCACAATGAGAGGCATACATAGGTTCAAAAACAGAATGATGGAAGAATTATAACCTTCAATTTTATCTCTGCAAATATCTATGTCCCTTCAAAGCTTCCACATGGCCAAATTCAATTAAAAGCTTCAAGTGTGGCCCATAGATGTTGGTCTCATGAAGCATAAAGAATAAATAGAAGGATACATGAAGAGACAATTGGTTGGAAAACTTATTCTTAATCCTTAAGCCTAATCCTTTACCATCCTTTCACCTATACCAGTCCCATTTAATGGAATTTCTCTTCCTTTGTGTGCTCAGGCTGAACACTTGGATGTTATCATTCCCAATTCTCTTCCACTTACACCACAGATCTAATTAAACTGATCCATTTTGCCATTTCTATTTTCAAAAACATATTAGAGGCCGGCGCCACGCCTCAATAGGCTAATCCTCTGCCTGCGGTGCCGGCACACTGGGTTCTAGTCCTGGTCGGGGAGCCGGATTCTGTCCCGGTTGCTCCTTTTCCAGGCCAGCTCTCTGCTGTGGCCAGGGAGTGCAGTGGAGGATGGCCCAAGTCCTTGGGCCCTGCACCCCATGGGAGACCAGGAGGAAGTACCTGGCTCCTGGCTTTGGATCAGTGTGGTGCGCTGGCCGCAGCACGCCGGCCACAGTGGCCATTGTGGGGTGAACCAACAGAAAAAGGAGGACCTTTCTCTCTGTTTCTCTCTCTCACTGTCCACTCTGCCTGTAAAAAATAAAAAAAATTAGGAATCTCATATTTGTGGTCAAGCCTGTTGTTTCACATCGTTCTGTACTACTCTCATCCAGACTATTGCCATAGTGTCCCTGTTATTTTCTCTGTTTATTCCCTAGCCTTTTTAAAGAGCACTCTTAATTCAGTATCAAGAGTTAAAATATAAGTCAAATAATGTCATTCAAACTTTGGTAGGCAGAATTCTACAATAACCCCCAGATTCCTGCCTCTTAAATGCACACATATCTCCTCTCAGCTGTTCAAACACTAATCTAGGTCACGTTTGAAAGAGACTTGGATGTGATTAAGATCCCACAGCAACTAACATTAGATAAAATGATTGCCACAGGTGAGCCTGAAATGAATCAGGGAGCCATTTAAATGGCCTGGGCTCTTCTTGGTAAAGAGATTGAAAGCATGAGAAGGAATTGATGAGAGATATTCTCCATTTCCAGCTTAAAGACCTATGGACATGGGGCAGGGAATGACAGCAGTGTATACGAGCTGACAGTAGAGCCCAGTTGATACCAGAATTTCCAACAACATGAATGAACATGTAAAGCAGGTTCTTCCCTCAAACCTGATCAACACCTTGATACCTGTCCTTTGATACCCTGAGTAAGAACTCAACCACTCATGAACTTCTCACCTACAGAACTGTGAATTAATAAATATGTGTTTCAAGCCACTTAGTTTATGTGAATTGGTTTTCTAGCAGTAGAGCACTAACATACTTACTACTCAGTGTCTTCTCAGGTCACTGAACTTAGTATTCCCAACTTAGTATTCCCAAGAATCTGCAAAGCTCTCATTCATAATTACCACCCCCAGATGCTCCCTGTCAAATCTGACTTTGTGTCATTTCTTGAATTCAATGAATACAAAAGCATGTTCCAGACAGATTTTTCATTAGCTTGTCACACTTTCTGGCATTTCCTTCCTGATGTGTCTGCTTTTTTTTTTTTTTTTCTTTCACTGAGTAGGTCTTTTTTCATACATGATCTTCAGGAGCTTTTTATGTGGAATCATGCCTCTTTTCCAACCTGCAACATTGCTCTATCTGTCATAAAATGGTTATCTATAGAACACATTATGTGATGACACATTTCTTCAGTTTATTTTTTATCTTAGTGCACTAGGAAAATATTTCCTTTCCATCAGAGAAGGAATATTTTTCCAGTGTACTATGATGCAGCTGTGGTTCCTAGAGAACATCTTCCACATTGAAGGCATTCAGTGCATATTTTTAATAAAAGAATGAAATAAATGATTCTCATATATTCATATATATATATATATATATATATATATCTTAGTGCTTTTGGAGAGCATAGAAAGCTAAAAGAAAGTGGTGGAAGAGGTAAGTGAAGCAGGGATCTGCCTTTTAGCCAAATTTCAGACACCTCTCCGTTATTTATAGGATATGATTTTATTAGGAAATTCTAAAAAAAAAAAAAAAAAAACAGAGATTAAAAATGACTAGTTGGCTGGCACCATAGCTCAATAGGCTAATCCTCTGGCTGTGGCGCCGGTACCCCAAGTTCTAGTCCCAGTCAGGACGCTGGATTCTGTCCCGGTTGCTCCTCTTCCAATCCAGCTCTCTGCTGTGGACTGGGAGTGCTGTGGAGCATGGCCCAAGTGCTTGGGTCCTGCACCCGCATGGGACAGCAGGAGAGGCACCTGGCTCCTGGCTTCGGATCATCGTGGTGTGCCGGCCGCAGTGTGCCGGCAGCAGCGGTCATTGAGGGGTGAACCAACAGAAAAGGAAGACCTTTCTCTCTGTCTCTCTCTCTCTCTCACTGTCCACTCTGCCTGTCAAAAAAAAAAAAAATGACTAGTCATCGGTTGGCATTGTAGTGTAAAAGCTTAAGTCACTGCCTTCAGTGCCAGCATCCCATATGCATGCAGGTTTGCATCCCAGCCACTCCACTTCTGATACAGCTCCTTGTTTTTTTTTTTTTTTTTTTTTTTGACAGGCAGAGTGGACAGTGAGAGAGAGAGACAGAGAGAAAGGTCTTCCTTTGCCGTTGGTTCACCCTCCAATGGCCGCCGCGGCCGGCGCGCTGCGGCCGGCGCACCGCGCTGATCCGATGGCAGGAGCCAGGAGCCAGGTGCTTTTCCTGGTCTCCCATGGGGTGCAGGGCCCAAGCACCTGGGCCATCCTCCACTGCACTCCCTGGCCACAGCAGAGGGCTGGCCTGGAAGAGGGGCAACCGGGACAGAATCCGGCGCCCCGACCGGGACTAGAACCCGGTGTGCCGGCGCCACTAGGCGGAGGATTAGCCTAGTGAGCCGCGGCGCCGGCCAAGATACAGCTCCTTGTTAATGATCTGAAAAAACAGTGGAAGATGGTCCAAAGCTTGAACCTCTGCCATCCAGGTAGGAAATCCTGATGCAGATCCTGGCTCCCGGCTTTGGCCTGGGCCAGCCCTGACTGTTGTGGCCAACTGGAGACTGAACCAGTGGATGGAAGATCTCTTTCTCTCTCTCTCTCTCCCTCTCTCTCCCTCTCTCTCTCTCCCTCTCTGTATCCCCCATCTCCTATGACTCTGCCTTTCAATAAATAAAATAAATCTTTAACAAAATTAATTAAATTAAAATGTTTAATCATAATTATTGCTATGCTATGAGTATTAATAAGGAAGTCAATCTGGAGGTTCCTCAGAAACCTGAATACAACCCTGCCATTCAACCCAGCCATCCCACTCCTTGGAATTTACCCAGAGGAAATTAAATTGGCAAACAAAAAAGTGGTCTGCACCCTAATGTTTATTGCTACTGAATTCACAATTGCTAAGACCTGGAATCAACCTAAATGCCCATTAACAGTAGACTGGATAAAGAAATTATGGGACATGTACTCTATAGAATACTATACAGCAGTAAAAACCAATGAAATCCAGTCATTTGCAACAAAATAGAGGAATCTGAAAAACATTATGCTGAGTGAAATAAGCCAGTCCCAAAGGGACAAATACCATATGTTCTCCCTGATCGGTGACAACTAACCGAGCACCAAAAAGGAAATCTGTTAAAGTGAAATGAACACTTTATGAGAAACAGTGACTTGCCCTGACTGTTAATGAACAACTTAATACATTATCCCTCTTAGTATTTTTTTGTCTGTTCTACTTAATACTATTGGTTGAATTCTGTAATTAATACATAGTTATTCTTAAGTGTTGAAACTTAACTGAAAAGTGATCCCTGTTAAATATAAGAGTGGGAATAAGAGAGGGAAGAGATGTACAATTTGGGACATGCTCAAGCTGACTTGCTCCAAATGGTAGAGTTAGAAACATACCAGGGGATTCCAATTCAATCCCATCAAGGTTGCATGTACCAATGCCATCTCACTAGTCCCAGTGATCAATTTCTGTTCATAATTGATCATAATGATAGGACTAAGAATCAAAGGGATCACATAAACAAGACTAGTGTCTGAAAATAATAACCGAAAGAACAAAAAAGGGAGAGAATGATCCAACATGGGAAGCAGGATACATAGCAGACTCATAGAATCGCGGATGTCCTAAACAGCACTCTGGCCTCAGAATCAGCCCTTAAGGCATGCGGATCCAGCTGAAAAGCCCATGAGACTATTTCAGGCATGGAAAGCCAAGACACTATGGAAAAAAAAATGACCTAAATGAAAGATTTCCGCGAGTGAGATCCCAGTGGAAAGAACAGGTCTTCAAAGAAGGAGGTACCTTTCTCTGAAGGGAGGAGAGAACTTCCACTTTGTCTATGGCCTTGTCTAAATATGATAAGAGTCGCTGAACTCAGGGGGCTTCCATAGCCTTGGCAGCTCATGACAAGAGCCTAGGGTGATTACTGATGCCATAAACAATAGTGTCAATTTGTTAAGTCAACAACAGGAGTCACTGTGCACTTACTCCTCATGTAGGATCTCTGTCCTTAATGTGCTGTACATTGTGATTTAATGCTATAACGAGTACTCAAACAGTATTTTTCACTTTGTTTTTCTATGTGGGTGCAAACTGTTGAAATCTTTACTTAATATATACTAAACTGATCTTCTGTATATAAAGAGAATTGGAAATGAATCTTGATGTAAATGGAAGGGGAGAGGGAGTGGGAAAGGGGAGGGTTGCGGGTGGGAGGGATGTTATGGGTGGGAAGCCATTGTAATCCATAAGCTGTACTTTGGAAATTTATATTTATTAAATAAAAGTTAAAAAAAGAAATAGGTAAATTTGAGAATTATTCAGATTAAACTATTTTACTGAATACTATTATGAGCGTTTTTGTATACTTACAATCTACTGAATCTAATAGATGATCAATTTAAGTTGAATAAATCCAAAGCACTGAGATCCACATATAATACAAAACTTGAAATTTATGACAATGAAATTTAATCTGTGGCACAAATTTAATCACTTTGTCATCTATCTATCCAGCTCTTTAGTAGTTAAAAAAGTAACTACACCTAACTTCCAAATGTTGGAAGCAAAGAACAGTTATTCAGTTATTTTTTACTTTTTCTAAGTTTTTACACATTTATTTATAGTGATTTTATAGATGCATATTTGAATGTGTTAGTTTTCTTCAAATTAATTTAACTCCTTCTTTTGATAAAATTTATTTAAGGTAAAGATATTTCCTCCATACATATACATTTTCTTCTTCAATATGAATCATTACATATTACTATTAATATCAGCCTTTCTCGACATTTACCAGTTTAAAAAATCTTCAAAAAACGTGAACATCTGAAATAAAAATTATATTGCAAAAAATGACATAACAAATAATCACACTTTTATTTACTCTAATTCATATAACAAATAAATGTAGTTAATGTCATTATTTATTATATGATTAGTGAACTACTATTCACAACTACTCACAAGATCAGTTAAAATAACCTTCTTTCAAATTAATCATTAATAACTCTCCCATGTTTGCCTTATTTATTAAATTAGTTCAATTGCCACATATTACATTTTTGTTTTGTCAATTTTTTGTCAAGTTATGTGTTTTTCCTTTCATTTGAAAGTCAGAGAGGGAGAGAGAGAGAGAGAGAGTGGGAGGGAGCTTCCATCACTAGTGTATTTCCCAAATGCCCACAAGAGCTAGGACTAGACCATGCCAAAGCCAGGATTCCAAGAACTCAGTCCAAGTCTCTCTTGTGAGTGGCAGGAACACAAGTACTTGAGCCATCATGCGCTGTCTCCCAGAGCAGGCATTACTGGAATCTGGATGGGAAGTGAAGTAACCAGAACTCAAACCAGGCCATCCAATATGGGATGCACACATCCCAAATAGCAATTCAGCTAGTGCAGCAAATACCCGTTCCTGTCCATGTTTTCATGTGGGTATCACAAGTCAACATTAATGTGAATCTGACTGATTCTTAACATCTACCTATGATTCCAGTATAATACGTCCCATCTGATTTTTTTTTTTTTAATTATCACTCACAGTATATGTCTGTGAGGAAGCACCTGGAGATGCAGATAAGCATTTTGATGTTCTTGTGCTCAACTCCATTTCTGCTACTCCCAACAATTATTGACTTGTGGTGGAAAGAAGCACTGATTCTCCCATCTTGCTGCAATATGTAGAAGACAGTCCTGGACGGCGCCGCGGCTCACTAGGCTAATCCTCCACCTTGCGGCGCTGGTACACTGAGTTCTAGTCCTGGTCGGGGCGCCGGATTCTGTCCCGGTTGCCTCTCTTCCAGGCCAGCTCTCTGCTGTGGCCCGGGAGTGCAGTGGACGATGGCCCAAGTGCTTGGGCCCTGCACCTGCATGGGAGACCAGGAGAAGCACCTGGCTACTGGCTTCGGATCAGCGCGGTGTGCCGGCCGCAGCGCGCAGGCCGCGCCGGCCATTGGAGGGTGAACCAACAGCAAAAAGGAAGACCTTTCTCTCTGTCTCTCTCTCTCTCTCACTGTCCACTCTGCCTGTCAAAAAAAAAAAAAAAAAAAAAAGACAGTCCTGTCCTGGGAAGCTGAATTGACACCTCTAGAAGGTAGGTTGGGTCTTGCCTAGCTACTAGGCAATGAATATAAAAAGGAAGATTTGGTCACAATAAATTGAAAGCCAAAGCCAAGATAATCATCTATTATTCTATCTCTGATTTTTTTTTTTTACTAATTGACTTATTCTCTTTCTCAACTAGAGAGACATGCTTTTTATATCTCTATGAACTCAGGAAATTAGATTATCAGAGATTTTAAACTAGTTACATAGTTTTTTTTTTCCTTTCTTCTGTTGAATTCAAAGTGTATTCATTGTTCCAAGAGGGTCTGGATTTCTAGCTCCTTTCAAGGAAAACATCAGCACGTCCTGAGGGTCTGTGTTCCTCTTCCTGCCATACATAAACTGTTGGTTCTCAGAGGGGGCTGCCATACCCACTTACCAAAAACCTAACTTTTCTAAGTAGACTATTAGGAGGAATGGGTACTTAGCCTAGTGGTTAAGACACCTGCTTACCACATCATAGAAGCACAGAGTGTGTGCTCTAGCTCCTGACTCCAGCTTCCTGACCACAGAGACCTCAGGAGGAAACAGGTGATGAGTCAGCTCACTGGGTATCTGCCTCCCACGTGGGAGACCTGGATTGGATTCCTTGCCCCTGGAATCAGCCCTGGATGTTGCAGGAATTTTGACTATGAACTAGCAGATGGGAGAGATCTGCCATTTGAAAGAGAGAGAGAGAGAGAGAGAGAGAGAGAGAAGGGAGGGAGGGAGGGAGGAGAGAAAGAAAAGAAAGAAAAACAGGGTGCACGCCACTGATTTCTGACCGTTTTGCCTTTTTATAATTTTTTGCAGCACTTAGAGTACACGGCTTTTTTCAGTCCCTCCCTGTTGTAAGATATTATGATTTGATGATATATTTTTTGTAATCCTACAATAACCTCCTATTTTAACAAATCACATAGCTGATATAGATCACTCCACAGGTTGAAACCTCTGTGGTCAGTACTTTTCCTTAAGCACAAGAAAATGTGTTCAGAGAATCTGAATGTGTTTTATTGTGACGAGGTAAGAGATAGTTTGGTTCTGGTAATGAACAGGGACTGACATGAGGTCCTGGAAAATAGACAAAAGAGCTGATGGGGTCAGAGTAGAAAGGAGAGGGTCACTGCTCAGAGCCTCACATTTACACCAAGCAAGATCTGAAAGGAGAAAGCCAGGTAATGGGCACGTCTCAGCAAGGGCAGGGGGCAGTCTGTGGTGATAGAAGCTTGATCTCAGCTGCGAGCTTCAAGCCAGCCTATTATCTGTCAGGAGTGTCAGTGAGTCACAGGACTATACTGTTCCTTGTGGCTGGATTGAAAATGCAGTGTCGGCTTTTAAAATGCTAATAAAAACTGTAATTTGGGCTGAGATTTGTGCAAAATTACTGACACTTTCTCTTTTGTTTGTGAAGAGCCAGGATTGGAGGTTATCAGATTTAGTATTTGATCTGTGTTTAGGGTCAGGTTGATGAAGAAGCCCCAAAGATGAGAACAATAGAAACGAAAAAAAGTGATTCTGATTTATTTATTTTGTTTTAGATTTCTTTATTTATTTGAAAAGTAGAGTTACAGAGAGTCAGAGCAGAAGCAGAGGTAGAGAGAGAGCGGTCTTTTATTCACTGATGAATTGCCCCAAATAGCCATAATGGCCGGAGCTGGCTGATCCAAAGCCAGGAGCCAGGAGCCAGGAGCCAGGAGCCAGGAGCTTCTTCCAGGTCTCCCACGCGGGTTCAGGGGCCCAAGCACTTAGGCCATCTTCTACTGCTTTCCCAGGCCTTAGCAGAGAGCTGGATCAGAAATGGAGCAGCTGGGTCTTGAACTGGCACCCATATGGGATGGTACTTTTCAACAGGGAAGAGGCACTCCATGATGATTTTGGGTGGAATAATGGTGTAGAGGGGAGGGTCTTGTTGCAGGGCAATTAGCATCTTTGGTCTAGATGTTAAATGCCAACAGAACAAATCCCCAACAATGTATGGCAGCCATGCATTTCCAAATGTCACCATACTTCTCTGGTTCTCCATTAACCTGGTTGTAAACCACAGGTCAGTGAGAAGCAGGAGCAAGAACTGACCCTACCAATTTCTCTGCTTTCATCTCCCCTGTTCACTGCCTTGCTCATTGACTCCAGCTTTTTTCCCATTACTTAAACACTCAAGTGCTTCATGAGATGACACTTTTGCATTGCTATTTGCATGAAAAGCATATTTTCATCCTCCAAGACTAAGCTAAAATTCCACTTCCTCAGGGTAGCCTTCACTGGCTATGCTGTCTGCTTTTTGCTAGCCAACTCATTCCCATCCATGTCTTTGGTATCATTCTTGTTTCCTTACCCCATTTTAAAAATACATTTATTTATTTGACAGGCAGTATCACAGGAGATAGAGAGAAACAGGGACAGGAACAGAGACACAGAAATGGAGAGAGGGAGTTCCATCAACTATCTCACTCCCCAAATTCTCACAACAGCCCAGCTGAGTTGAAGATGAGGGTTAGCAACTCAATCCAGGTGTCCTATATGGGTGGCATGAATGCAACTACTTGAGTCATCACTACCTCCTCCAAGGGTCTTCATTGGCAGGAAGCTGGAGTCAGCAGCTGTAGCCAGGAATCAAACCAAGATACTCTGATGTGGGACACTGGCGTGTGTCTGCCCTCTTAACTCCTAGGCTAAACATTCACCCCCTTCCACTGCTTTTCACATAATCAAAAGCAACATTTATTTTGCTTGTTCACTTGCTTTCTGTCTCCTTGCGTTAGAATGAAAGCGTCATATGAGTAGGCACCTTTTCATTGCTAATGGATGAAGTAGAATGCTCTACATGCTATTTCCCCTCCTCTCAATCCTCCTTCACTCTCCCTTCCACCTCATACATTTTTTTTCCAAAAAAAAATGTTTTTGGAATAAAAGAAAGTGTCCTCAGTGGAGAAAGACTTTTTGAACACTCTTCCCCCATTTAAAAAAAGCTATGTACTTCTGCAACTAACGTTTTAAAGCAATTGATGCTTAAAACTGAACTAGAGATAACATTAAAATACCTCACTGTACACCCACTCCCCATGCAGGATCTCTGTCCTTAACGTGTTGTACTATGTGAATTAACGGTATAACTACTACTCAAACAGTACTTTATACCGTGTGTATCTGTGTGGGTGCAAACTGTTGAAATCTTAGTATTTACTAAGTTGATCTTCTGTATATAAAGATAATTGAAAATGAATCTTGATGACGAATGGGATGGGAGAGGGAGTGGGGAAAAGCCACTATAATCCAAAAGTTATACTTTGGAAATTTATATTTATTAAATAAAAGTTGGAAAAAATACCATACTGTACTAGAACAATTACACTTAGGCATTAGTCCCATCTACACTCAACTCCTTTTCCTGGAAAGATTGCTCATTCAAGTCTTGTAAGACATAATGGTATATTATTCTACTTCACTCACAAAACACACTGTTCATGTGAATTCTGCAAATAATTATGTTTACAGATACAGCCAGAATCCAGTGAAGGACCTTCCATGCCAGGCCTCCATGAGATAGGAATACAAATTAAATTTGTTTATACTGAAATTTCTAACAAGTCATTCTAATGTGGTAATTCCTCCTTCTCCTCCCTTGAGAATTTAGGCATTTCCATAAGCAACTTCACAGCCATGAACAGTTTCACACATGAAGGATTAATTATATATTTATCTTATAAACTATATTACATAGGTAATCATGGACTACTTCTTCAGGGATATTTTGAAGGTGCAAGAAGTAGTTTAAACGATTCACAATTTTCTTCAGTGCCATCATGCGTTTGTAACAATCTTTAAAGTAAGTTACCACTCCTTAAAATCCTTAGTAATGGAGGACTATAGGTTATTTCTAGTTTTTATAATATAGAACCCAAAGAATAGGAAGATAATAATCCTCCCCAAATCTCATGGCCAGCAATATAATTATTACATTAGTAAAAATATTTATTTATTAAGGATTACAATTTTAAAATATCTGTGTTTCAAATACTGTTACCAACTCATGATAATATTTTCACATATCTTGTCATGAATATTTTAGAACTTTGATGGGGCAGTTGATAGAGCAACTTCAAAGTGAACTCTCAGGACTTTCAATGAAGACATTATCAGAGGCAGAATCTTATTAGGGCAGGATCAGAATTAGCCTAGGAATCATTTCTGTGACCTCAAGCTAATAGCACTTTAAAAATAGTTGCATTTCTGGGCTGGCATTGTCGCATAACAAGTAAGGCCAGCACCTACAGTGCTGGCATCCCATATGGGTGCCGGTTCGAGTCCCGGCTGCTCCACTTCTGATCCAGCTCTCTGCTATGACCTGGGAAAACACTAGAAGATGACCCAAGTCCTTGAGCCCCTGTGCCTACATGGGAGACCCGGAAGAAGCTCCTGGCTTTGGATCAGCAAAGCTCCGGATGTTGAGGCCAATTGGAGAGTGAACCAGCACATAGAAAAACTCTCTCTGCCTCTCCTTCTCTCTCTGTGTAACAACTCTGACTTTCATGTAAAATAAATAAATCTTTTATAAAAAAGTTGCATTTCAACGTCTGATCAAAGCTTAATATTACCAAAATATTAAGCATTTCTAATATGGAAATAAGCATAGGTTATAAGTTAAGGTGGCCATTTGTCTCAAATTGCCTGGGATGTTCTGATGGATGCCTGTTGGGTCTGGTTGGTGTATCTTCTGACTGCTCTCTCCAACCACCCTGCAACCTTTCAGTCTTCAGTATCTTCTGGTTTAAACCACAATCTATTTGATACCCAACATCGTACAGTGGAATGCTTGCTGAGAAAAAGAAAGAAAACTTGAATGAAGATCAGATGATACAATGTGAAATACAAGTACAAGTAGAAGAAATGGAGAATAGGTGCAGATTCTCCCTGACAAACTTCCAGTTAAGGTACACTTGCAGAGCTCTGGTTTCCACCACCAGTGTATATCTGGCAGATAATCCATTCAGGTAGTGACTGGGGCAGCGCTGGAGGTCAGTGTTTACTCAGGGCTGTATTGCTCTCAGTCTATGTATTAGAAACTGCTCCCTCTCAATTCCAACTGTTCTCTTCTCCCAGCTCATTGTTCAAAACAACTTCTCAGAAAATGGAAGGCAAAGCCACGAGGGTCAGGAGAGGGGATTTTACCAGTGCTCAGAACTTCAGTGAGAATTCCAAAGACTGGGCTTTGCTCCAGCACTCTGTTGTGGAATGATCACAGAATGGGCTGTCAGATTATCTTTGTTCTTTGATCATAAAGCAGAACTGATGGCTGTACTTTGCTGTTGCTTTTCAAGGATGAAAAGAAGATATGGGATAGGGAAAGAGGTAAAGACCATATGGAGATTTCCTCCCATTGTATAAGGAGCCCTCAGGGTGCCTTTTCCTTATTTAGAGATTTCACACAAGCAGCTGAGTACTGAGTGACAGTTTTCCAACCATGATGCCCGACCCCTACCTTGGTTCATTGAAGTTAGCCAAAGGGAGCCTATTCCACACTGCCATACTATTCTTTGCCAGCAGATGTAAATGAGCAAATTAAGATGGACAACGCTCAATAACTTCAGAAGGTAAGAACATGTTGTACAGTAACCCCTGGATACTGAAGACTGAGGATAGCAAAACCACAATTGAGGATTTACAGGTCCCCCCCCCCCGCCCCCCTCTCTTCCCTTCCCTTCCCTTCCCTTCCCTGCCCTGCCCTGCCCTGCCCTCCCCTCCTTTCCCCTCCCCCCCTCCTCTTCTTTCTCTTCTCTACTTCTCCCCATGTGAAATCAAAGCTCAAGAGAGGTTCTAAAATTAGAATAAATTTGAGATATCCATTCTTTTTCTCCACATTTTCTTTCCGTAATCTCCCTTTTTCTTTGTCCTGTTTCTTGGGATGAGCTTAGAGACCTTGGCATGTACCTCCCATCTTTTACATTACATCTAATAGCCATTGGTACACTTTTCCAAATGCAGTACCCTCTGAAATTCATTCATATGCAGTGAGATGGAACAATCAAGGGAACACACTTTTTTTTAGTGTAGAGATGTCCTTGATGTAGTGGTTTCTATTTCATGCCAGTTTTATTATGTGATCTAAAAAATAATCATGTGTTCAAATATTATATCCCCAATGTATAGATGAGTAAACTGAGGCTCAGAAAGGTTTAAAGTGTACTCTATTTAGGTCATGTAGTTAGATTTGATTACTATCAATTAAATTTATCTTTTCAACTAGCTTCATCAAAAATGTTTCTATTTAGATCAATGGAAAGTAAGAAACAAATCTAAAAGATTTTTTTTTAAAAATCAGGAATGTTATTTAAATTGCTGTACAATCTGTAATCATTAATTCTTGAGAAACAGTATCTTCTATGAAAAAAAATTCAGGGGCCAATATTGTGGCACAGCGGGTAAAGCTGCTGCATGCAACGCCAGAATCCCATTTGGGCACAAATTCTTGTCCTGACCGCTCCAC